>NC_050516.1:23449243-23450538 GCF_002922805.2 Oryzias melastigma
AGCTTCTGTAGTAATCATATAGTCTGAAGGTTTCCAATCAGTCCCGGTGTAAGCAAACACAGTTCCCCAACCTGTGGCCGATTCCTCATGAGATAAGTACCACTCATGGGTACTATAGGCAGTTCCACGCCACAAGTTTAGCAGAGTGATCGAACTGAGGGGAACAGAAAGAGTGGCTACAAAGATGGAGGCATTGTAGCAGGTGTACAGTTCATTTATCCTTTGGTTGTCAGTCGTAACGTTACAGGGGTTGGTGAGGGTATGAGTTACAGAGCGAGCGGGGCAGGTGGCGAGCATACAGGAACTGATCTCAACATGCCGTTTTGAGCGGTGATGAGTCCGAGTGACGTTTGGGGTTCCGTTGGCAGAGTCATTAGGGGAAGGGGAGTAGAGCTGATCGATGAGGGGACAGCAGGGGACGAAGATGAAGGGGGGTCGAACATCCAGAGAATGGGGAACACGATGATGACGGATAGGAATAGGAGGTGTGACAGAGTGGGGACACTCTAGAGGGGAATGCCGGTCTTATAGCCCCCCTCGACAGAGCTCCGGTCAGAGAGTAGGGCACGGAGATTCCAGTTTCCAGCGAACTTTTTAATTCCAATAGTTGAATGGATACATGTGCGTGTGTGGCGTGTGTTTTTGGCTTATTAACGCACACGGCAGCAGCAACATAAGTGGGGGTGCAGTCTCAAAACAGAGACTTACTCAAAAGGAAATTACGTCAATAAGTGTCTTTCAAAATAAAATACCTAATAAATATAAGAGACTTTCCTACATAGCCGCCCCCAAATTTAGCAAATTTGAATCTTAAAGGAAAGTCTGGCTTAAACGCTGTCGTCTTCATCCTCCCAGGCTGGCAGTCGTACTAGACGTACAACCGGCCTGAGGTAGGTGTGTCCCTTTATCTTGACTTCAGCTGCCCTGACTCTTCCGTCTGAGCCTGGGCAGGTCTTCACAACTCTTCCAACTGGCCAAAGAGCTCTAGGTAGCTAAGAATCGACCACCATCACAACCTGACCAGTCGTCAGATTGTCAGTGTCACTGTGCCACTTGGAACGCCTTTGAAGATCAGGGAGGTGGCGACGAATGAAGTTGGACCAGAAATGGTCGGCCAATATCTGGCTGTGACGCCACCGTCTTTTGGTAAGAAGATCACTCGAGGCATAGACAGCTTGTGGGAGTGAAGCGTCACGACGTCCCATCAACAGCAGGTTTGGGGTGACAGGATCTGGGTCAGCAGCGTCAGAAGAGATGTATCCAAGGGGCTTAGCGTTGAGCATTCCTTCCACTTC
>NC_050516.1:23450638-23455028 GCF_002922805.2 Oryzias melastigma
CTCTCAGTGCAAAGAGGGTGGGCCAGACTAAGGGCAATTCATTAATTCAATTTCTCTCCTGAGGCCCACCACCTGTGGGAGAGAAAAGAGGCCGGGGATATGAGGTTTGGATCTCTGTAGAAGGCGGGTGCGTCGGTGGTCCAATCCTCAGTAATAGAACTTGGCTTTTGAGACATGCAGTGTCGCTTCTCTGGGAGAACAGGGGCCTGAGTTTGTGCAAGAGGTTGAGAGATACCAGGTAGTTATAGCTGGGCTCGCCTCCACGCACAGTCTGGGCTCTGAATCTCGGTTCTGTAAGAGGGGTTGGAGTCTACCTTTCTGGAATTGGACGTGGTGAGAGGTGGAAGGTCGGTGTGGACTTCCTTGTGAGTCCCCAGCTCAGTCACTAAAATTTTGAGTAAAAAGAGACTAATGTCAACCACCTTCAGGTGGGGAGTATGTCTCTGACTGTGGTTTCAACCCACGGTTCAAACAGCAGTGAAGAGTACCTGGTCTTCTTGGTGACTCTCGAAGGGATGCAGTGCTCCCCCGCTTATCTGCATCTCATATTCACGGTTTCACGTATTTGCTGATTTTTTTTCAGTTGCGTCACATTTCTGATTCATTACAAAAACTCAAGACAACTCAAGACGCTTGTATGAGACTTTTGCACCTGAAGGAGGTGCTTCGTGTATCTCCGCTGCGAGCTACTCCCCCTCCTTTCTCTAGGACAAGAGGAAGAACACTGTAGTCATTTCAGACAACCTTCAGCCTTGTGTCTTGGACACTTGGTTACAGGCACAGAACTATCCACTGATCACTACATGGTGGTGAGTTGGATTCACTGGTGGGGAAGGAGGCCGGAAAGTCTTGGGAGAGCTGAACATAATATGAAGGAGTCTGCTGGGAGGGTGAGGGCGGGTAGCGACTGCGGGCCATCCAACGCCGCTCGCAGTTTTAATTTTAATTGTGTTTATTTTAATGTAAAAAGTATATTTTTAAATGTATATACAAAGGACACAGGACATGGTTACACCTTAATTTACTGATTAAATACATTTAAAAAGTCATAGTTACTTAAAGGACATGACAATTAAAGAAAACAAAGATTTGTAGCAAAAGTATTGAAGAGATCAGTTTCAATGTACAGATCTAACAGAATTAGAACAAAGAAACTAAAAAAACAAAAACGATTGCCACCTTTGAAAGTCTTATTAAGATGAGAGGCTAAATACTATACATAGTCAATAGAATTATGTGTCAAGCAAAGTTCATTACAACTTCAATTAGATGATTTGACTGAAAGTGTTAAGATTATATTGAGGATTGTGTGGTTATGTTTTATGTAAATGTGTTTATATTTATGTTTATATGTTCATTTAAAATGCAGGCTGGGCTTAATACTGTGCAAAGATCCTTTTTGTTTTCTTTTATTTGATGTACTTCATGTACTTTTGTTGATTTAGCAATAGCGATCCTTCTCCTTTAATTATTATAATTTATTTTGTATTTTGATGTTATTAAATGAACTAAATGCTATTTATCAGATTTCCTCTGCATATCGAGGATGCCGATTCACAGTCGATATTAGTTCATTTTGAATAATCAGATTTAATGCGATTCACTGACCTAAAAATGATCCTGGACATCTTTAGCCAATGAGAAACACTGAGCAGTGCAGGGAAACTTTTCAGATTTGTTGTATTTCTTGAAAGATTAAAGATTAAATGTCAAATGTGTCTTAAATAAATTTAAAGTGTTTCCACACATTGGAGTGTAATGATCAGTTTTTGCTAAATCACACGTGTGTTTTCTGTGTGATGGTCATTTTTATGTTGTAGTAAAATAAAAATACAATGTCTCAATCCAAATTGTATTTTCAAAATCTAATTTTTAATCTATTTTTTGATGGTAAAAGTCGATTCAATTATCAACTCAGCTCAGACAGATTGATCTGGTTAGAAATCGATTCATCGTTACGCCCGACAAAGTAAGCTAAATGTCTACTCAGCTGTTGTGTCTGCACTCTCAGGAAACTTTTTTCACTTTGGTAATTTAAACTTTTGAACTTCTGCTCTGAGTTCATCATTTTCTCCATTAAGAGTTTGTTTCCTCTGCGAAAAGATGAAATGTTAGAGGATTTTTAGCTGTTTTTTGTCTTCATGAAGATGTATATATTTCAGCTTCAGGAGTTGAGATTCTCACCCAAAGCTCATAAATCTTCATTTCTTTGCAAAGTCTGATCATTAACTTGTCGGGTGGTGCCTGTCTCAGCTACAACGGGAGATGCGAGCGCTGTGATGTATGACGGCCATTAATGCCTTGGAGGAGGCGAAAACCATGTTAGGGTGCCAGTCGTAAACAAACATCCGTACACAAACTGTGTCACTTCCCAGCTGTCTGTGTTCTGGCTGCACTTTTCCAACAACCAGCTGCTGACGCTTTCCTCTGAATGTTTCTGTGGCGTCCCTCTCACTTGACTCCAGTAGGTCTGTTCTTACTTGCAGATCCATCACTCTGTCATGCAATATTGATCAAACTGTAACTTCAAAAGTCTGTGTGAAACACGGCAATGCGTCCCGAGAGCTTTAAAAAAATGACATTTTTTTCTCTCGCTGTTGGTTTCACTATACAGAAATAATTCTAAAGCTGTTGAATGTTGGGAATGATCTGAAACTGTCTTGATTTGATCGGTGCTTTAAGCTCATTTACTAATGATAGCATACCCACAGGTGCAGAGAAATTACCATCACAGCAGCTTTCAAGCATTACTTACTGCTGGAAAACTTGCCAATTACTTTCCCTTCACATAAGAAGCCAGAGAGCGTCACCCCGTCATTAGGCCCCTTCATAGCGGCAAAGGAATCATTTGACCAAAGAGCTGATTGACGTTCTTGGGGGAGTGAGCCGTTAATGACACAAGAGAACAAGTTACTCGTGGAAAAAATAGATCTTAACGGACGGAGGGGAAAACAGGTAAAAATACAACAAATCCCAGACAACTAAGTGGAAAACTGGGTCCTTGACATGGTCAGATTAATACAATATAATCAGGATCAAAGACGACTAAAAATAAAAAAGACTCAATGACACACCTGGGAACATCTAAATCAGCTCCAAAAATGGATTGGATTCTGTCTGTCAAAAGTGAAGTCTGGAGAAGGACAGTTACTGGAGTCCATCCATCCATCCGTTCATCCATCCATCCATCCATCTGTTCCTCCATCCATCCATCTGTTCATCCATCCGTCCATCCATCTGTTCCTCCATCCATCCATCTGTTCATCCATCCGTCCATCCATCTGTTCCTCCATCCATCCATCTGTTCATCCATCTGTTTCTCCATCTGTTCATCCATCTGTTCATCCATCCATCCATCTGTTCATCCATCTGTTCATCCATCTGTTCCTCCATCCATACATCTGTTCATCCATCCGTCCATCCATCTGTTCCTCCATCCATACATCTGTTCATCCATCCGTCCATCCATCTGTTTCTCCATCCATCNTTCCTCCATCCATCCATCTGTTCATCCATCCATCTGTTCATCCATCTGTTCATCCATCCATCTGTTCATCCATCTGTTCATCCATCCATCTGTTCATCCATCTGGTGATCCATCTGTTCATCCATCTGGTGATCCATCTGTTCATCCATCCATCCATCCATCCATCTGTTCATCCATCTGTTCCTCCATCCATCCATCTGTTCATCCATCCATCTGTTCATCCATCTGTTCATCCATCCATCTGTTCATCCATCTGTTCATCCATCTGTTCATCCATCTGTTCATCCATCCATCTGTTCATCCATCTGTTCCTCCATCCACCCATCTGTTCATCCATCTGTTCATCCATCTGTTCCTCCATCCACCCATCTGTTCATCCATCTGTTCCTCCATCCATCCAACCGTTTATCCATCCATCAATCTGTTCATCCATCCATCCATCCATTCATCTGCCCATATATCTGTTTATCCATCCATCCATCCATCCATCCATCTGTTCATCTATCCATCCATATGTCCATTCAATCATCTGTTTATCCATCCATCCATCCATCCGCCCATATATCTGTTTATCCATCCATCCATCTGTTCATCCATCCGTTCATCCATCCATCCATTGACTGTAGAAACAATGGACATCTAAACCCCGCCCCGCTCATGTTCCAAACAGGAAGTACCTGCTGGTTCCAAGAAGTCAAAATCTCCAAGACTTCTATTTAGAAATAGACAGTTATTCATTGACAGAACAAACATTTATGCTCTGTTACCTTGTTCTTAACATCTTCTTTAAATTTCTTAAAGATTTCCTTTTTTTTATCACTAGTCATTCAAGTATTAAACTGGCCAATCAGATGCCTCAGTGAAAGCATGTGATGCCCACCTCAAACGTTTGATTGACAGGTT
>NC_050516.1:23456109-23460972 GCF_002922805.2 Oryzias melastigma
CCATCTGTTCATCCATCCATCCATCTGTTTCTCCATCCATACATCTGTTCATCCATCTGTTCATCCATCTGTTCATCCATCTGTTCATCCATCTGTTCATCCATCTGTTCATCCATCCATCCATTGACTGTAGAAACAATGGACATCTAAACCCCGCCCCACTCATGTTCCAAACAGGAAGTACCTGCTGGTTCCAAGAAGTCAAAATCTGAAAGACTTCTATTTAGAAATAGACAGTTATTCTTTGACAGAACAAACATTTATGCTCTGTTACCTTGTTCTTAACATCTTCTTTAAATTTCTTAAAGATTTCCTTTTTTTAATCACTAGTCATTCAAGTATTAAACTGGCCAATCAGATGCCTCAGTGAAAGCATGTGATGCCCACCTCAAACGTTTGATTGACAGGTTCTCCCAAGCCCACTTTCAATCAGGAAGTAGGTATCAGGATGCCACGGTGACGGATTTTGCTCAATTTTGCGAAGTAAAACATTTTCTATGGGTGATGTCAACACCTCGCTCTGTCCATCGTTTTCTACAGTCTCTGCTTCTTCCACTCATCCAGGACCTGGTCACAGGGACAGCAGTCCGGTTCACACTGGACGTGGAAGCACCGCGTGGGGAGTGCACGCAGGATCCACTTTCACCTGAAATTCAGAGCTGATGCCCACTTTTCCGTGATGGCTCACTGGCGCTTCTGCTAGAACTTTTTTTGTTTTTGCCATCATGAAAAGTCAATAACCTAAAACTATCACCCCATGTTTCTGGTAAGAAGCAAGGGGTTAGTAGACCTACACTTCTTTATTTATCTGTTGTTGAGACACACAGAGAGAAGTGTGTTGTGATTGTCTGTTTATTTTCATCTCTACAGTCTGTTTAGATACAAAAACATGATCGCATTTGTCAATCGTGGTGTTTTATTGTGAAACATTGGTTATATTTTGAAAATGAACCCTATTTTCTCATGCACTTTGATGTAACTTCCTGCCAGAATTGATGTGGACAAATAGACCAGACGCCGAAGCGAGCCTTCCGTGGAGGACCGCGGCGCTTCGCACCTGGTGTGAACCACACAATAGGTGGACAAGGGCTGAAATGTGAACCAGGAGTAAGGTAAGTTTCCCAGACTTCCCTCTCCTGGCCACGTTCCCCAACTCCTCTGGTGGGACTCGAAGCTTTTCCAGGCCAGCTAAGAGACAAAGTCTCTCCACATCCGGAGAGACCTGGGACATCCGGACCAGGTGTCCATGCCACCTCGACTGGCTCCTCCTCAGGTGACCGAGCTCTTTCTTATTTCTTACGGTACGTCCAGCCACTCAACAGAGGATGTTCATTTCAGTCAATTGTATTCAGGACTTCATTCTTTCGTTCAATACCCAGGACAGGTGACGATCAGTAAGAATTGTCTCTTTTTTCACCACAATGGACTGGAGACCACATACCAGCAAATGCTGCTTCAATCTTGCTTGACTGATTGATAGATTGTGGACAATCCAAGACAAAAAAGCTACATTAGTAGCTAAAGTCTAGTCGAGTTTGATCGCCTGTCAATCTCGCTCCGATTGTCTCTCACTTGTGAACAAGACCCACCATACTTTAACTCCTTCACCCGGAGCTCTCCTCCCACCCAGAGAGGACAAACTACTGCTGTCCGGTCGAGAACCACGGCCTCAGACTGACCAGTGCTGACCCTCGGTCGCTGGAGTTTACTCCACAACCATCTTTCTTATCTTCTTATCTCGTCTTGGAGAGCAGACTGTCAGAGTTCTGCTGATGCTCACAGTCGTACACACAGTCACTGCTGCCAGATTAAATTTAAGATTAAATTGATCAAGAACGGTTGTTCCACCACTGCAGTCCATCCACTCATATACATTCAGACGAAAACAAAGACGAGAATAAACTAGCTCCAGCATGCTATGAAACCAAAAAAAAAAAATTCACAAAAGTAAGATTAAATGTTTGAACTTTTAAAATATTGATTTTTTAACAAAAAAATTGATATGACTGAAGATAAAAACTAATTTTTCAGACGTTCTGTGTCTGAAAGTAAACGACGTTTCTCAAAAAAGCTTTCCCTGATCCAGGTGAAATCAACGTGTACCTCCTTTCACACCGCGGTTTTGTTTGCACTGATTGCAATCATTTACTTATGACTTCTGCAATTAATGCCACAAGAAGATTATGAATGTTTGAGACAGTAATTATCCCTGATTGGTAAATACAAACCTTGTCTGTAAAAAATTTGGGGGGACTGATAATCAGCAGCTTTAAGGAAAATGGGCACATGGGTGGAAAAAGGTTGGAGTTTGACAGAAGAAGAATCTCAAAGCAAAAGGATTCCTGTGGAGGTACAGACTTTAATTTTCCTGTAATATTGGAGTAAAAAGGGATCATGGATCTTGAAGCTCTAATCCAAAATATTTTCGTAGAAAATGAAAAACGAGGACAAACCTCATTTACAGTAAGTGGTAATTAAAGTCGTCTTATTTCTGTAGATCCAAAAAACATCACTGGGTGTTGCTGGGTTACATGGAGACAAAGAGGCTTGTAGGGCCAGGAGAGGTAATGAACATATTCTGTTTTCCAGATACACAGCGAGCGTCCACAAACCCGCTGAACAAAGCCTCAGACTATCAACCAAACAGCACAGTTTAATCCCATTGTGCGCTCTTTGAATGTGGGTTTACACACTACACACTTCACACACACTGTGCAGGACTGCGTCAGAGTCGTTCATGAACACAAGAGGATCATTTAAAATAAAGATTGGTTTCTGTGTCCAGGTATGGTATTTTAGTTAGTTTTCAACCGTAACTTTTCAACCGTTAACACGATCAACGTCATTCCAATAGATTTTGAATGAGAAAAGCGGCGTGAGCCGCTTTTCTACTTCAAAATCTATTGGAATGACGTTGATCATGCTAACAATTACAAAACTACAGTAAATTAAACAATATAAAGACTTAAACTTTGGTGTTAAAGGGTGAAATGCCAGTTTTGACTGTTTAATTTACATTTTTTTTGTTTCTTCTAACACCTGAGCTGTTTAAAACATCCTCACCACGAATATAAACATGTCCGTTTCCTGTTTGCCTCCACCCTGCGCTTGGATCTTCCAACACACGGCTGGGTATCTCCACCTGTGGAGGATTTAGAAAGGCCAGATGATTGCTCACGGATATTTTTACGCTGTTGGAAAAGCTGACGCTCTCAGTGAAAATCTTCAGAGGCATGGGGAGAACAAACAGACCCCCCCCCTCACTTTGCTCCGATGTAATCCAGACACAACAAAGGAACTGCTGATGCTAAAGGAGGTTTTGTGTTAAGTTTGGAAAAATAAAGCTTCCAAATCTGCTGAATGTGTCGCATTTCAGAGGAACTTCTAGGTAGTTAACGCCATATTAGTGATTAACAGTCAATAAAAACGTAAAAAATAAATCTGTTGATAAAATTACAAAAGTAAAAATATTTTGCTTATGGATGAAAAAGAAATTAAACGTCAATTTTGATTAATAAGAACCAAAATTTCAACAAATACTTTTTCCAACTGATTTATCTTTTCTCGGAGGACTAATCTGCAGTGGAGAAGCTCAGATGGTTCAACAGAGACTAGACCAAATCTCAACCAAGCAGACGTGATTTCAATGAATTCATGACAGTGCATTTACAAAAATATGCACATTCCATCTCCGTCTACAAGAACAGAGAACATGACAGCATGTTTTATACAATGACGGCTAAAAATAAGAAATGTGGACGGCTGAGTTGAGACCGGCGATGATGCTAGCAGCCTCCTCAGCTGTCACGCATCCAGTTGGAGAGCTGATCATTTGGGCTCATCTTGCTGCCTCAGGATGTGGACACCTTGCTATCACTGACTGACCACGAGCTCCTCATTATCCAGAAGTGACGGCGAGCGTCTGATGAACTGAAGCTCAGAGGAAATTGGCTCAAGTGACACGAATTAACACAGAATCAAATCTGCAGTCAGATTTCTGAAAGAAGGAGAAACGAGGCGAGGCAGGTTCATGATGTAACCGAGTGGGTTAACAAAGTGTCACACAAACGTTAGACTTTCAGTTCTTCTCGGTTTAGTTTCCCCATTTTGGTTTAGTCTTTGTTTATTCAAAGCTAGAATACCTGCTGGTCTTTTTCTGTTTTTAAAATCCAGTTAATAATAATAATTCTACTCTTAAATTTATATTTAAAACTTTTTAATTCACATTTTTTGTTTGTCACTTGAGTCTGTCATCAATTGCAAAAGCTGTACTCTTCTGACCAGTAAAATGTGTTATTTATACATACAAAAGAAGAAACAATTGGTCCCAAAAATAGATATAATTGATTCTTTTTAAAGTAAAGCAAACAATAAATACAATTCTTAGCATGTGTCAGTATGTTTTTTTTATTTCCACATTTTTACTGGTTTTACAAAGCTAATGTAGAAGTGCAAAAAAGTTATATTTAAAGATTTTGAGATCTTAGAAAATAAAATGTTTTAAGCTTTTCTTTGTAAATGAATGAACATATAAAGTTGATCTATTTCTGATTAAAACAAGCGTCACACGTTTGATGAGAATAAATCATTTTGACATCTGCAGATGGCTACTGCTAACAGCTGCTACATGCTAGCTTTTTGCTAGCATGTAGCGAGATGACCTTGTAAGCTTTTATTATGTCTTATTTTATTTTGTTTATCATATAATCTGGATTTTAATTCAATTACTTGTGTCCATGTAAACAGTTATTATTAGACGTACGAGTAGGGGTGTGAGAAAATATGAAATATCGCAATACTTTATTTGGTGATACTTTTATCGATTTAAAATACTGCCAAGGCGATATTTCATTAACTAATTAA
>NC_050516.1:23461029-23484655 GCF_002922805.2 Oryzias melastigma
AAAAAAAAAAAAGCATCATGAATTCGTTTGGGTAAATGCAACTTGTTCAGGAGATACAGTTGCAGTGCTTAATGTTCTGATCATGAACTCATGTATTTTACAATTTTACTTTTGCAAACAAAAATATTAATATTCAGATAATTCTTCAGTCATAATAAAAGCAAGTTAAATATTGTCTGGTATCGTCTTGAGATATATCGCGATACGTATCATGATATGTGTATTACGATACATATTGTATCATCAGACTTTTGCCAGTACCCACCTACATTTAAATGTTCCAAATTGCTCAGATTTTTCAACAAGTTTCAAAAATCCTGTCGTAAGTATTACATATATCTATTTAAAATTTAGTAGGCTTTTAGCATTAATAAAGAGTCAGGTCAGGCTCAAAATGTCAAGCAAAACTTTATTATTGCTTTCTTACTCCAGACAAACCACAATAGTAAATAATTACTTTAGAAATTTAGAAGTAAATTGCATAAGACACTTTTATTAATGTATCAAGAAAGGTTAAGTACAGTTGAACGAATAAACATTAGATAACTAATGAAAACATGAAGTAAGACACTCAGTAATGCAAATGAATGCATAAAAGTGGCTATTAACGCATTAAATAAAAGTAATTATTGCCTTATTATGCATTAACTAACATTAATTAGAGACCCTCATTGTAAAGACATGTTATTAAGATTTTATAATCCTATCATTGCAGAAGTGAGTTCCTAAAACTTTTTATTTAATCTTCCACCACATCAGAAAACAAACTAGTACAAGACAGTTTTTCAATTCATGAATCCTAAATCAAAGCATTTTTATTCATATAACATGCTTATATCATCTTATTTTTCATATATTTTATATCTGTAGCTGTCTTGATCCCTCTCCGTCTTCCTTTCACTTCTTCTTCTTTGAAGCTTTTTTCTCTTGGGCCTTTTTGGGGTTTCTCCACGGCAGGAAGTTGTAGGATATCAAGGCAGTGAGGAGGTACGTGGCCATGCCGGTGTATCCTCCAATCACCAGACACAGCGGCTGCGCTAAAACAAACAGGCAGAAGACGTTCATGGACGCCCCGTCGTTCAGCTCCACCCGGTCGTCCTGCGTGGCTCGCATCACTCCGAAGAAATACATCAGCGCCACCGCAGGGTAAAAGGCCAGCTCTGCCATGAGGGTGAAGAGGAGGGACTCCCACACACTGCTATGGGAGCCAGGCATGCATATGTTGGAAATCTGTTAGTCAATTTAAAGAAAGTGTGGTTTCCAGAAACATACTCACTCGGATCCGATGTATAGATTTATTCTCCCAAACCCAAATCCGTGTGAAGTCTGACGGTGAATGTGAACAGAACTGAACCTTTGATCCTTCATCGTAAAAGTCCTGTCAAACATTATCCACCCACTGTGCTCCTTATCAGTGCGTTTGACAGCAGAAACCACTGTTTTTCCTATTTTCTTTCTAAATTTTGTCTTTTTTTCCCACTGAATTCTCAGACTGACAAACCAATTACACTGTTCTTTCATGTGGATTGAGCAGAAAGGCTCAGACAGACTCTTCTCTTTTTATGTCCATCACTCCTCAGCACACAGCCGACTGCTGTTAGTGAACACTATCTCATAAATAGATTATGCAGTAAAACTGAGTTTTATATATACAGATATTTTTATAGTTCTTTAGAGGGCTGGGTATCAATAGTCATTTCCCAAAACAATTCGATTCGATAAAGATCATTAACAATGTAAACATTGTTCTGCTTCTCCTGGAGGACGTTTCAGTTTGGCCACTAGGTGGCGATCACGCTTTAGCATTACACCGTATTCCAGAAGAGGAAGACGATATGAGTAAAAAACTGTGTTTTAGACCACAGGTATGGGGTCAAGTAGACCCTTTTCACCGTGACGTCAGACAAAATGGCGACAGGGCCGAAAAAGTGAACAGTTACTTCCGGCGTTCAATTTAGAACGGCAAAGCTGACAGCTGAACGCTGTTTGACACATTTTTACTTAAATAACAAAAGGTAACCTTAACAATTTCAAAGGAAAAATGTACAATAATTATTTTTAAAACTCCTGTTGAACTGTATCTTCATTTCCTGTCTTGGATCGTTCACAAATCTAAATACAAATTTGAATAATCCTCCAATATTGAATGTTTTAGTGAAAATATCAACATTTGATTTGATCAGATATACTCTAATGGTTTCTATTTTGGCTGATTTAGGCAGATAGTTATAGAAAAATGAGTCTATCGCTAGGATGAAAACAAGGATCTAATCACGATGAAGATTTATGTAACGCTGCCAAGCTGAACGTGCCCCATCTGTGTGAAAACGGCACGGAGGAGATTGATCGACAAGATCAACAGCAAAGTTACATTGAAAAAAAAACACCAAACAGTGAGACGGTGAAACATGCACCACGTTTGATGTGAGGGGGGTGACACAGGTGGAGACATGAACAGACAACGTTCTGCAGCAGAAAAGATGTCACTTCATCATTAGCTCTTTGGGAATCATGGGAACATGTCGGTAACCAATGAGCTCAAAGCCCCGCCCCCATGTAAAAAGAGGGCCAGCTCGGTTGCAAAAATGTGAAAACTGACTTGAAACAGAATGAATGAATGAATGAATGAATGAAATGGTTTATTTCAAGCAATCTGGAATAATACATGAATAAAAACATATCACAGTGAATCACAAGTAGATCACTTGAAAGGGAGTGGAAGGAAGCCAACTTATATAATCCCAAATGATAACAGAGAACTGAAAGCAAACATGAGAAATGAAAAAAAAGGAAAAGTTGAAAGTACATTTTTTTTTTTAATTGGAAACAGTTTTAGTTTTTTTTAGTTCAAGTTTCAAATTTACTTTTCTTAAATTTTCAATATTTATTTCAAGTTTTCAATTTTTATTTATAAATATCCAGTTTAGTTTTTTTTTTTTTTTTACATTTTTAATAATTCTTTCAAGTTTACAATGTTTATTTAAAGTTAAAGTCCCACTATTAGTCACACACCTAAGTGTGTGAAATTTGTTCTCCGCATTTGACCCTCCCCTGGGGGAGCGGTGAGCTGCAGACACAGCCGCGCTCGGGAACCATTTGGTGGTTTAACCCCCCAGTCCAACTCCTTAGTGCTGAGTGACAAGCAGGGAGGCACTGGATCCCATTTTTAGAGTCTTTGGTAGGACTTGAACCCATGACCTTCCAATCTCCAGGCGGACACTCCACCACAAGGCCACTGAGCTGGTCTAAACTGCTTTCAAATTTTCAATTTTTTTCAGTCACTTTAAGCTGATCTTGATTTCACCCAATACACAAATGCTTAATTTGAAAAAAAAAATCCTTAAAAGAGTTTAGAAAATTCGTGGCTTTTATTTTTATAAAGATGTTCATTTAGTCAGCAATGTATGTTTACGTCGACTGAGCGTTAGCATTAGCCGTTCTATGGGAAATCCCATAAAACGTTAGCATCAAGCTAGCAGACTTTACCATTATGTGTTAAATCTTTTATATTTTTATGAATCAGTTATTGATCTGTTAAGCTTAAATAAATTCAAATCTATTAATTGATTTTATCAACCCAACACTAGTTCTCTCTATTAAAAAACGTGCTCACCACCTTCTTTGTTTTAGAAAATGAGCAGATCCTTTTGTCTAAATTGTCCATAATGTTTTTTTTCTTCCTAATATTAAACCTTTAAAATATTTCTCTTTAATGTACGCATGTAAATATAAAAGCCAGGCTTGACTTTTTCTTTAGCTTCTCTGCTGACTTTTTTTTTTCTCAGAGAAAGTACTCCTTAAAAGCCGGGTTATAAAAGTGATTATATAAATTACAGCTTTTAAGAAGGAGATCAAAGCCTCTGAAACCTTTCCTGACATGACCCCCTGACCAGCGCTTGCTGTATGTGGATGAAACGGAACAGAGAAAGGATTAATGGGTGTTATTTGGAGCGTGTTACCATTAACAAACGGAGGCATAAAGCCTTTTGGAGACGTTTCATGTTGATACAGCAAAGTTTCAAATTGGGTTTCAGTGGAATAATAAATATATGCAAAGTGGAGTCATGCCATCTTCTCTGGCAGAGCAGAGGACTCCTGTCGGATGTTTTAAAGAGTCTCTGAGGGAATTTGCCCGCTGGGGTACTTTTTTTTTCTTTTTTTTTTTGACACAGTCATTTTCTCCTAATTTACAGCCTTTAATCTCAGACACATTTGATTTTTAAATAGCTTAAGTTATACCAAAAGAGAAACGGAGCTACCTCAGAGACCTCAACTCTCCCCAGAGCAGAGGAACGACTACACCATTAAAAAGTTGAGAAGAAGAAGCTGTTTGGGATCAGGAGTTCTCTAATTAAATTTGAGAGCTTATGTGTGTACTATGGATATAATAAAGTCAGATTTTTCCCCATTATTCTGACTGCAGCTGTAATGCAGCATTGTGATCTGTGAATCCTCACAGCTGCTGTCTGACGGAGTGCCGCGACATTAACCGGCCAATCAGCCGGCTCGGCCTTCCATCGGAGTTAGATTGGTGTTCTCCAGCTTGTTTGTGAGTCTCGGAGCATTGAACGGCTTCCCTGTGAGGTTTGTCACCTTAGGAGGGGTTTGATTTTGGGCCACAGAGCTGGATTACTCTCTGGGAGGGAACATGTGGCGCTTTGAACTGGATTGATCAAACCTTCTCCATTCCCTGCAGGGCAGGAGAAAAGAACATACGTGTTTCTTGGAGTCACTGAGGGGGGAGTCGCAACATCTCAGCAGTTCTAATCCAGCTCGTATTTAGCTTAGATGTCACTCACTTGAACTAAGTTGTGTTATTGTTGCCTATTTCAAAAGATTTGGGGAATTTTTTTGCTTAAAATTCTAAACTAAACTCAAACATTTGCATAAATTTCTCTTTTGAAAACCATTAGGTCTCTACAGTCAGGAAAAGATCTATTTGAACACCCTGTGATTTTGCAAGTTCTCCCATCTAGAAATCATGGAGGGGTCTAAAATATGTCTAAAAAATATATATTAACATCGTATCGTATGATTTTTATTTTATTTTTCATTTGTATTCCACTGCTGCAAATATGTGTTTGAACAGCTGTCTATCAGCTAGAATTCTGACCCTCAAAACCTGTTAGTCCACCTTTAAATAGTCCACCTCCACTTATAGCTTCATAAAAACATCTGTCCACTAACATGGCAGAGACCAATGAGCTATCTTAAGACACCAAGCAGCTTGATGATAAAATATCCACTGTTGGGGGAATTATTAGAGAACAGAAGAAGTTAAACATGACTGCTAATTTTCCTCGGACTGGGGCTCCATCAAAGATCTCCCCTCGTGGGGTCTCAGTGATCCTAAGAAAGGTGAGGACTCAGCCCAGGAGGACCGGGTCTATGACCTATAAAAAACTTGGACTGTCGTTTCCATGATTACCAAATACTGAAGGTGCATTCACACCAAATTTGCACCAAATTCACCAAAGTCGTTCTGGAATTAATTTGTTGCCACATCATGGAAAACATGGATGATGTTGAGCGAGTAGCTTGAGTTTATATGTCTTGGAGAGCCCTACAGAGGAGTCAGAAAGCACATCGCTGTGTTTGCTTTCACCAGATCTTTCAGAGTGTCTCTGTGTTGTTTTCTGAAATCATGCTAGGCACTGCCTAAACCAAGACAAGTTTGACCGTTTGGATGATCCAAAGGGTCATGGGAGAAAGAGATGTGCAGTAATAATGCTGCATCTATTGTAACATCCTTTTAAACATCCTTCAATGGTGCTACACGGAGTTTGTTTTCATTGTGTGAATGTTTAGTAAGTATTCACATTTTAGTGATTCCCCTTTCGAGACGTTTTTTGTCATGAACAAACTCAGTCACACTTTCAACAATTTCAGCAATCTTGGTATCAAAATGTTGACCTTGTTTAGAACATTACTGCTTATATTTTTGGTATTCATAAATTTTATAGTTTTTGAAATATTGAATAAATATACCCCAAAGGAAATGAATGGGAAAGTCTTCAAATTTCAAAATTTTAAGCAGATTAGCAACAAGCCTTTAAATATATTCATGGGCTATGTTTTCATCTGTTACAGTAATTTTTAAAAAGTTTGGAGTTAGCTTCTATTTTAGCAACAGGCTAACGATTTTGGCTAATTTAGTTTACTGAGGATTTTTAGGCTATTTTGGGGTTTAGCAAGTATTTAAGCAATGAGCTCGCTTTTTCAACTAATGCTGTGTCAGCTGTGGGTGTTTTATGCTAATTTGGAGTTTAACTAATATTTTAGCAACAGACTAACGATTTTGGCTAATTTGTTATATACTGAGGTTCTTTAAGCTTATTCAGAGTTTAGTTAGTATTTAAGCAACGTGCTAGTTTTTTTTTTCTTTTTTTTTGGCCATTTGGCATCTACTATGGTTTTTTGGGCTAATTTTGAGTTTAGCTTATATTTAAGCAAGACACATTTTTTTTTTGGAAAAATTGTCATGTATTAAGGATATTTAAACTATTTTACTAAAAAAATTTCAGAAATTTAGGCCAATTTCAGCGCTCTTTCATAGTTCTTTAAAAAATGTCCGGTCTTTAAGCAAATTTAACATTTTGCAAATAGGTTTTTCATTTTCAGTAAATCCCTTCAGCAATTAAAGTAAATTGAGTCACCTTTTTCAGTAAAAAGCTTTAGCATCTTCAGCGACTACTTTTAGCAAAAAGCATTTACAGTAGCGTTATTGCGGGTAGTGCAAGTTTTCTAGTTTTACTTTACTTATTTATTTAAAACCTACCCAATCTTTTTTTATTATTTATAATCTTTTAAGCAACTCAAATGTTCAGTTTCTTGTTTGGCTCTGGTTCTGGTGCTGCTGCCCCAACTGCAGCTCAGTTTAGCACTATAAAGTCGTCCGCCTTATTTACCAGATAACTGATGTCCCTCATATTCATTACAGAGAGACAACATTAATCTTCTTTCTTTCAATCACTTCTTCTTCTGTTTTGCATCTGCTGTTTTTTTTGGCAGTTTAGTATTGTTTTTAGTTTTTTTTTATTTCTTTTTTTGTGAGTAATTGGAACTTAAAAATAGCCCCAGACTATTGGACTCCTGCCGACATCGTGTCTGCTACTATGGTGATGCATCATAACCAAGGCTAAAAAACAAAATATCCAAAATTACACCTGTTTTAAATCGGAGTGAAAGCGAAATCTCAGAAAACATCCTTTGAATAACGATCCGGTTGTTGACTACTGAAAACTTTCAAAACTAGCACAGAAATATTAAATCATCAACTCCTTTGCTTTTGTAACGTCTATGGCTAATTTTTACTGAAGTGATGTAAAAAACAATGGAAAAAAGAGATTAAAAATACAAATATATTAATATGTCAAATATATTTGAGATGTCAATTAATAAATTGATTACAAATTTTTAAAAAAGAAACATTAGGTATCTTATAATTGACATTTTAATCATAAATAGACATATTTGCACTTATTCATACATTACACACACAAGTCTCATTATATCCATTAAATATAAAGATCAACAAATAGTTTGTGTATCAAATAAAGGATGATTAATAGCTTAATATTAGGTAGCACTAATTCTCTCCTTATGAGTTTTAGAAAATAGATAACTTAAAAATATGAAATCTGACTGCCATGTTTCACCAGACGATGAAGACATCGGCTCCTCAGAAATTTCTCCAACTGAATCCAAATGACAGGAAAAAGAAATCTCCTTTAGGATGAAAACTTACTTTAAAAGAAGGAAGCCGTGTTTTCTATCGCACAGTTTCTTTGATTCCTTTAACCAGAAGCAGCAACACAGCTGCTTTGACTCTGACATGATTTGTGGATTATTAAGCAGCTCAGAGGCCAAAAGACTGATTTGATCAAATCCTCCTCGGACGAGTTCCCTCAGCTTCCAAAGTGGGGCTCATATTACAGCTCATATAACACAAATAAAAATTAAAAACAAGTGAAAAGAATAAATAGTATTATTAGTCCTATATCGTTTGGGAGGAGCTTAATTTGCTTGACAGGACATTTGTTTGCTGCTGCATAATTGCAGCCAGAAGGACAATTTCTGGACAGAATGACGTAAGTAAGAATAAACACAGTAATTAGTGTTCAGAAAACTGCAGGAAGCTGAGCGGAAAGGAGTTTGGAGTAGAAAAGGGTACATTTGAATCCCCCATGGTGTTATTAATGTCACAGCCAGAAAGGATTGACCACTTACTGTTTTTTATTTTGGAAAGCAATTACATTTTTAGGATTCCCAGCATTTTTGTGGTCATGATTTATTAAGAATTCAACAAGAAATGAAAGCAATTTGAGGGGTTTTCTCATTCTCACAATATTAGTGAAATCTGCTGAATATGTTTTTTTATTTAGCTTAAACATTAACCCTCAGGAACCATTTGTAGTTACTTTAACAGTGACTGCTGTGCTGGTTGTTTTGATTTGATCTCAGATTTGTTTTACTTAGCAAATGCCTGTATTGTTAACCTGGTTTTAGGTCAAAGATGTAGCCTGACAGAAGAAAAGTGCCTTCCAAAAGGAACCTTCTTATTTCATATCGCTGCAGGCACAGCTTTGTTTCACCTCTCCATCAGCTGGGATGTTATAACTCAACCTGGGATATCATAATCCCAAGCAGACAGGATTTCCATCCGTCATTCTGAACTCAGTCAATACATTGATTCCTGTTTGGTCCTTGTACCTGGAACAAGGACAGCAGTTCAGTGATGATTCTAGAAAGATCCAGTCTTGACTTGGCTATAGAGAACAACATAAACTCTTAAGCCTTGTTTCCACTGGGCGGTCCGGTACGGTCCAGTTAATTCTGGTGAACGTTTCCACTCAGTTCAGCCTCACTCCCACTGATCGGTTTGTTTTCACAGACCGCTAGCGTGTCATTGTAGTGCAACGACTAGAAAAGCAGCAACAGAGGTCCTCCAGAAACTCGTTCTATTCTTTCTTTACTTTTTGTACATGGTGTATAACAGGAATTAAATGTTGTTTGAAAGAAGATTGTGGAAGAATACCGCTGTAAAGAGGAAAACTGAAACGTTAGCTTAGCGTTACATTGATGCTTTCTTCATCACTTTCTGCCAATCAGCAGATGGCTATAGCGGCTCCGCCCAAACCGCTATGTTCCATTTTTCTATGGACCTACAACGAACGGGGCCCTCAAGAAGTAAGGGTCTGTACTGTTTCATGGGTCCACTTTGGATAGTGGAAACGAGGCTATAGAGCATGGATGCCCAAAGTGGGGCTAAAGGTTATCTTTGGGCCCGTCTAGTTGTAGCTACAGAAGCCTCTTACCAGTTTCCCATTGATTCTCAATGGTGTCCCAAAACTCTACTGCTGCTTTCAGCCTCCGGGTGGCGCTGGTGGCACTTTCTTTGGCAGCGGCTATGGGTGAAACAACCCACAAGTGAGTCAGCCCTGGGATTTTTTTGTGTTAGAAATTCCCAGGAGCCTTCACGGTCACTTCTGATGCTTTTAGCAGCCTTTTTTAGCTAGCCAAGATGGAGCGTTAATGGCAAACGGATAAAGTTAAAAGAGCAGCTCCACGTCTCTCATTAGGATCCCTTTTGCTTTTTTCATTGGAAGAAAGTTTGTTTAGTTTGCTCTTGTTTCTCAATTAAAAATAACCAGTGAGGCCTTGCTGCTAAAGGTTTCAAAGACAAATGTCACTTTTTTATTCTTACTTAGTGTGTGTTACCTTAATGAATACAGAATCAAAATAAATAAATTAAACTCTATCCTTTATTTTCTCCTTTTATTTCATGACATGCAAAAAAATATTGTATTTGGTCCATGGACCAAGAATCCCATTTAAATTTTGGCCCTTGAGTGAAAAAGGTTGGACCTGACCTAGTCCAGACTGAGTCTGCTTAATTTGGTCTGGATTGAGCCTGAACCTTACGTTTGATCTGTGTTCTGACTGCTGTCAAACAGACATTTCTCTTTCAAACCAGAACTTGTAAACAAAACCATGTGACTAAAGATCTCTTCAGTCATTGGTCAGGAATTATGAGGGCAGGACAAAGCAATGAGAGCTTTATCCTCGTCGGGATAGTTCACTTCTTTAAACTTTATATTTCACTGATCTGGTTCACTTTAAGTGAAACCAAATGTGTCCAGTCTGAATACAGCCTTAAAACAACAGGAGGAATTCAAAATAAATTCCTGTTGTCACTGAGAGAAATCAGAGTAGAATCAGTTTAAATATCTGGTCCTCAACCAGATTTAGACAAAAAAAATCTTTAATTTTGTATTTATTTTTATTTCCTGTTGAGGTTCCCGCCGTGCTCCTGCCAGCACACCCTGAGGAACATCTGCAACTGCAGCCAACTGCACTGCCAACCCTCCAAATACATGAATCATCCTGCAGAGGGGGGTTATGCAGATGAGCATTCTTCCTTATCTCTGTTTATGGGTCACTCACTGACATATGAGAAAAATTAATTTGTTTTTGTGTGTGTACAGCTCTGCATCCCTCTGAAGGAATGATTGTGTGGGAGTGGCTCCATGCATGTGACTGCTCCGAGGTTTGGGGGCTGTGTGGGCACAAGCATCCTGAGCTGGTGTAAAGTGATTTCCAGAATGGAAAAAATTAGGGGCTCCGTGCAGTAAGGAGCTCCTGCGCTCCGTAATGAAGGGTGGGAAAATGCTTTATGGCAGCTTGTGTCGCTTAGTGTGTGTGAGCAAATGACACAGAATCTGATGTTTGAAAAACAGAATAAAAATCCAGTCTGATGAAACAAGATTTATTTTTGATGCAACTCGCAATCTCTTGAAAACAGCTGGTTATTTGGTTTATTCATGACCAATAGTGTTAATGTGATTTTTGTGCGTTTGTGTGCACGTCCTTTGCTTATTCATGAGAAGAGACTGAGAGAGATGAGCTGTGTCAGAACAAGTGAGATAAACAGGGAAGTGGGGGACAGAAGGAAGCCGACACAACCTGAATTTAGAAAGACTTGTCATCCAGAAATGACAAATCCATCCCGTTTTTTGTCAGACAGCTGTGCCGCTTTAGCATATTCATTACAGTGTGGTCCACAGGTATTCACACAACAATCTAGTGATGGATAACAAGCATTAAATCCGTTTGTAAGCGGATACTCTTAGATAAAATTGATTTTAAATCAGCTGATGTGAATTTGTTTTAGTTTAAGCAAGAAGAAAACTTTGTCGTCTGGCCAAAGCTTTATCTTCTAGAGTACGTGTCAAAGTCAAGGCCCGGGCAAAGGCCGGGTCTATCCGGCCCTACAGATCATTTTATTTTACTGTTATTAATGGTCAGATGTTATCTATCTATCCATCTATCTTGCGCACATTTCTAACTTGTACAATTTTGACAAAATATTTTTTTATGGAGTGTACAATATTGAAAATTATTTAAAGTTAAAGTTGATTTATTCTGGAATAATATTCCTGACTTTTTATTATTCATAATTATGTTCAAAAGTTACAGTTTTGAGATTTAAAAATGGGCATTCTGTTAGCTTTTTGGACTATTTTGGTGTTTAATAAGATTTTTTTTAGGCTATTTTGAAATTTTAGCTAATATTTCAGTGACATGCTAGGCTTTTTAAAAAAGTTTTTTAGGCTTTTTCTTGGTTTTTGAGGTTGTTTTGAAGTTTAGCTAATATTTCAGCAACATTCTAACTGTTTGGGCTAATTTAGGCTTTTTATGTTTTTAGGTTGTTATGGAGTTTGGCTAATATTTCAGCTACGTGCTAGCTGTTTTGGCTAATTTAGGCTTTTTAAAAAAGTTTTTTAGGCTGTTTTCGGAGTTAGGCTAATATTGACATGCTAGCTGTTTTGGCTAATTTCGTTTTTTTCCTTTCTGTTTTGTATGATATTTTGAAGTTTAGCTGTGTTTTTCAGATACACGCTAGCTGTTTTGGGTAACCCAAGTGTTTTTTTCCCCTTATTTTTTTTTGTCTAATTTTTCATTTTTAGCTAATATATTAGCTGGCTATCAGCTTCGGCATTTTCAGCTATCAGCTTCAGTGTTTTTAGCGTATTCACACTAGCATTATTGCAAGCTATGCTATATATCTAGTTCATAATCATGTTTAAAAGTTACGTTTTTAAAGTTTTAAAAATGTAGTTTTAGAGTGTTCAATAAATAATTATCCTGCGACCTAAGGTGAGTTTAGGATTTTTGTTCCTTGTATGATTGAGTTTGACATCCCCGCATGGAGCGCATTTTGTGTCATTTTCCACTATTTTTAATAATTTCTGTGTGGAGTGTAGCTCTAGAACCTGTTTACATGAGCTTTATTAGCCGTTTAGGAGTCCGAGCTTTGAGTTTGTACATGGAAACCTGAGCGTAAAGATGGCAGCGCGCGGCGCGCTCCCTCTAAAGATGTTGCGGGGCGACAGCAGCAGCACCAGGGCAGGGGCTGGCTTGTCAACGGAGTGAGATTCCGTGTGGGAGGAGGAGGATGGGTGGGTTTAAGTAGAAGCTATCAGGTCTCCTGCTCTCACACGCTCTGCTGTGCGCACAGGCTGAAGACAAAAGCAGGCGGCAGCATCCCTCCTCTCCATGCGATGTGCAGCAGGTCGGTGAGGGCGCAGCGCTCATCATTCACTAAACGCAACTTTCCCCGCTCACTCCTCCATCCTCCCCAGCTTCAACGTCTCTGAAGTGGCTGCCTCACCGGGTCGGACCGGGGGCCGTTTGGTCTCCGATTTGGTCACGAGGGACTCGACGCGCTCCGTCGGTGCCAGGCTGTCCGCCTCGCGGATCACACCCGAACCCGCCCGATCCCCGGCCATGGAAATGATGGAGGGGGACGTTCTGGACAAGCTGGACGACATGTCGTCGATGTACGACTTCGACCCGATCACCGGGACCATCCCCGCCACCAAAGTGGAGATCACCGTCTCCTGCAGGTGAGCGCCGGCGCGAGACGGGAGGAGCGCGGGAAAAAGTTCAGGGTTCTGGGAACGCGCCCCAAATGTTCCGAGGGAGTGATCCAAAAAGAGGGAGAAAACTTTTGGGGCTGCAAGTTTGTGGGGAAAAAAAATCCACATTTCCACCTGACAACTTTGTGGGATGATAAGGATGGAGAATTTCAAAATAAAACACGAGGATATTTTATTGTTCCACTAATTTTGTGGTGTAAAAAAATGACAGAATTGAACAAAAACCTTGATTATCCAAAGCTTCTGTCACAGTTTGATTCATCCCCTGCAGAGCCTGAGCTCCATTCTTTTAAAGAAACTTCACTTACAAAGCTTTGCATCACATCCACACTGCCCTTGGCCTCTCCTATTTTATCTTACAGTCTTTTCATAAAAAAGACTTCTGCAGCCAGATCCGTTCCTCCTCTTCTTCCCATTAGACCCGTTTTTTTTTTTTTAAGTGAAGGCTTTCAGCGCCTTTCACCCTTCAGATGCTCCAGCGAGCGTGTTCGTCAGCACACTCAGATGTTGCTGGTCTCTGATGCTGGATTTTTCAGCTTGGAGAACCATCCAAGCAGAGTGAGCTTGAGCTGTAACAAGCTGTGAGTGCATTATTGATGGGCTCTCTGACCTTCACAGAAGCTCACTTCAACATCCCTTCAGAAGAAAACACATCATTCCCAGACATTTGCTGAATGAACGGGCGCTGCGTTGGAAATTGGAGGCTTTAGTGAGGAGTCACTTTGGATGAATAGGAGTGTTTAGACCAGGGGTGGGAAAACTACACCAGCTAAACTATTTAATCTGGAATAAATGATTTTGATTACCTTTATAAATGTTTTATTTTCCCTGTAGTTCAGGTGTCTCCTCATAGATGGCGCACTACAAATAAATTGACCTTTGTTCAGGTACGGAAAGCTATTCTGCATCCATGTAGTGTTGGTTTTCCAATATTCAAATGGGATTTCCAAATCATTTTTCAAATTATTTCAATACTGCATTTCCCTGAGTTGGAAGGATGTCAACACGTTGGTGAAATTGGCACCAAAATGAGAACAAAAACCACAATAAAATCTCCCAAATCTTGGGTTTTAAAGTCAGTTGTAATCAAAAGTAAAGCGTGTTTTCACCCAGATCCAGTGTTATTTATTTTTGTTTAAGAGGTTAATTAACAAAATCACACCACAAATCTGTCACTGGTCAACTTTTTGAATCCTTTGTGGCCCCTGAGTAAGAAAGTTTGACCATCCTTGGTTTAGACCAGGAGTCAGCAACCTTTAACAGTAAAAGAGTGATCTACTTGTGATTCATTAAGTGATGTGTTATTTCATGTTTTATGACCTGATTGCTTGAAATAAACCATTTCATTCATTCATTCATTCATTCATTCATTCATTCATTCATTCATTCATTCATTCATTCATTCATTCATTCATTCACTCACAAGAGCCATTTGGACTCGTTTTCTACTGATCAAAACCTAGAAGGAGCCGCATAGTCTTACTCTAGCCTTTAAGAAATTTGGATTTTCCTTCATGACCTTCTTTTTTTAAATAATAAATTATTAATTATGTCTATTTTTGGCACAAACAAAAGCAAAAATATAAAAAGAACCCAGCATCTCTCAAAATGTGATTTTGTTTTTTATTTTCAAAATAAAAGATGCTCAGTACCAAACAGGATCATCTCAGTGCAGCTACTAACCAATGTTCTGCAGCATAAGATAATATGTGCTTTTAACTAATAAAAGATCAAACTTTTTTTTTTTGTTTTACCAAAGTTTTACTTTGCTTATAAAATCAGTTCATTCTGGAGTAGCGTTGAGCAAACAAGTGGTCTTAAGGTCAACAGGGATGTTAAAACCTACATAGTTTGTCATCTATGTGCACCTCAGATATCAATTTATACATTTAAAACATCTAAATGTAATAAATGCTAATAAAGTTATTATTTTATTTTTCTTTTCTTTTTTTGTTCTTTTCCCCTCTTTGTCCTCAGCAGTCTTACACTGCTGGTTTTGTTATTTTAGCTTCGGGTTGAACCTTGGTAGTCTTAGCTTGCTGGCTTTGTTTATTCGTTTTCTTTAGTAGGCTGTCATTATCAGGAGCTGCTGACTCTGACGGTCGACATGTCTGGGTCAGCAGTCTCCATTAATTATTCTATGTTTGGTCAAGGAGCCACCATGGAGAGATGAAAGAGACACATGTGGATCTGGAGCTGCAGGTTGCAGACCTCTGGTTTAGACCGTCCATAGTGGTGGATTTTTGTGTTTTCAGCTTGATGATAAGAATCTTGGGTTTCTTTTTAAGCATCATATGAGTTTCTACAATTTATGTAAATAAATGTTCTGTTGATGTGCTGCAGAGTTTGTGTGATGGTGTGTACTGGAGAAGAAAAAAAGAAGAGTTGCATATCATTTCTAGCAGAAAAAAAGAAGAATTTATGGAGTAGGAGTCGTTAATCTAAAGAGGAAGGTTGATGTTTTCCAGTTCCGCCTCTCTGCTGTGATGTTTCTGCAAGCAAAAAAGGGTTATTTCTACATTTGATAATGCAAATGAAGGATGAATTCTGTACTCATTAAGCTCTTAGGTCCTGCTTTGATTAAAACTGAAGTAAAACTGATAAAAACGAGATATTTGATTGTTTTTTTTTTTTCTTTTTTGGGATGTTTTACATCTCGATTTCAGTTTTACTTCACTCCATGTTCTTTATAGATCACACTTGCTTCTGAGGAACCCCGTTCTCTCCTCCACAGTTTCATGTTCTCCATGCGGTGAGCTGCAGCACAAGCTCAAAGCGTGATTGATCCACCCCTGTGCTCGGCAGACGGAGAGATGTTCTTGTTAGGAAATGTCATTAAACAGCGCGCCATTACTGTCACTGCTGTCAGTTCATTCTAAAGCAGGAGAGATAAACCGATAAATATATCTGTCAAATTCAAACTGCTCCGATAACAGCAGAAACACCTTGTAAATCCTCCTAATCCCTCATCCAGATGTGGTGAGTCACAGATTAGGAGCTCCTTTTTGTTGGGTGGTTTTTCACAGTTTCTCCTTTGTGATCATATACATGTTCCCTGTGAAAACCACTGAACCGTGATGATAGCTGTTCCCCGAGGGTTAATATCCCCTCATTACACCCCCTGCTTTTGACAAAACACTGTTATCAGACCAACGTGGAACCGGAAGGGGGGTGGTTTGGCACTGGATCAGGAAGAGGGGGGAAATGAGAGCGTTTTGTTTTATTCAGTAAGAGAAGGAGGTTTGTGTCAAGCTTAGGACTGTGCCAAAATACCCATATTGCAATATGTTGCACTATTTAGTCCTGGGATCGATTCTCAATGGATTCTCACCAAGTATCGATCTTTAGTTTCATTTGAAGAGACTATAAAACAATATAGTCGTAATCCTTTGGTGAGACGTTCCTTTGGAGGTAGATAGGGGGCGCAGTTTACACCAATGTGTCTGGGAGCTACTTGAATTATTTAATTTTTGTTCTGTTGTTTACATCAATTTTGTACTAAGTAGTGTCACTGCTGTTCATGTTTACTATTGTTAACACTGAATTTTACAGGTAATTCAAATTCAGTTGTTGTCAATGCTTGTCAAAGACAGTATTTCTGATTTCAGCAATGCTGCACAAAAGTGTCTATTATTTCCCAGCCAGCTAGGAAAAGTGGTCCTCATATGGTTTAAAAGTGGGCAGAACATTTTGGCCCCAAATGGGTTTGTCCACAGTTTCTGTGGTGGCCCCACCTGTGTTTGCACTCATTGACTCAAGTGGACACTCAGTGGGTTAGCTCGCTATGCCTCCCAGTGGATGGCGTAGCATGCCAGCAAGCTCCATGGAGTGAGCTCAGCTGTATCAAGCTAACCAGCTCTGCTGTTGTGAGCTTGCTGCAGCGTGGTAGCGAGCTTCGCTGTAGCTAGCTCCGCTGTATCAAGTTAGTGAGCTCTACTGTAGTGAGCTCTGTTGTAGCAAGCTAGTGAGCTCCACTGTATTGAGCTAGCGAGCTCTGCTGTAGCTAGCTTGCATTTTCCACTTTTGTGAGCTTCATTGTAGTGAGCTAGTAAGCTCTGCTGTAGTGAACTAACGAGCTCCGCTGTATCACGCTCCGGTGTATTGAGATCCGCTGTATTGAGCTAATGAGCTCCACTATATCGATCTTCGCTGTAGTGATCTAGCAAAATTCGCTGTAGAGAGCTCTATTGTAGCAAGGTAGTGAGCTCCGCTGTACCTTGCTCCGCTGTAGCAAGCTCTGCTGTAGCGAGCTAGCAAGCTCCATTATAGTGAACTCAGCTGTATTGACCTCCACTGTAGCGAGCTACCAAGCTACTCTGTCCACCAGTCGGCTGGCTATCATAGCGAGCCGACCCACCGAGTGCACTCTTAAGTCAATGTGGCCAAACACAGGTGGGGCCACCACAGAAACTGTGGACAAACCCAATCAGGGCCCACATTTCTACCCACTTTTAGACCATATGGGGTCTACTTGGCTTTGCTGGCTGGGTTGTTGCACAAAATAAGTTGTTTTTTATGATTGTGTTTAAGATAAAATAGTAAATCTGAATATATTTTCCCCCAAAATATGTGTTCTTCTGTGAGTAATTAGAGGTGTTTTTGCCAATTATTGCAGTATCACAATATAATCAATATTGTGAGCCATGTATCGCGTATCACATCGGTCCCCAGTGATTCCCAGCACTAGTCAAGATAGTGAAAACATTACCTCCTTAAAAATCTATTGTATCATTTGGTTTCAGTGCAGGAAGTTTTTTATCTTGTTTATGTGTCAATCACTGCATAAGTCAATACTTCACATATAAACATCTCTGTGTGATCAGCTTGATAGTGTATTATAAAGAACAGGAAGATTTCAGTGAGAGTAAACGTGAGTAAACCCTACAAAGCCACAGTCTCTTGTTCAGTCCATTCCAAAGCAAGTCCCATTTCTGTGTCCCTGTAGTCGATTTATCAGGCATATAGTGCAGCCCATAGCCATTTACCAGTCTCACCAGTCAGCAGAGCTGATGCTGTCTGACTGGTGCGGTGCACAAAAGGAAGATCTGTCAGGGTGAGAGAACAGCTGCTGAAAGTGATGCCTATATATAACCTCTTCATCCTTTCTCATAGGCTCCATGTTTGTCAGGTAGTGACAAGATTACCTTACAAGGGCTGTGCTTTCTCTCCATTTACGTCACGGTGCTGCATTATTCCAAAGATGATCTGAATGTAGGGAGATTCTTCATATTTTGAGGCTAAATAGACATCTAGAGGAGTTTTTAGGATTATAGTTTCTATATTTGGAGCCATTTTGTTGACTGGAATCAATGAAATTCCACCCCCTATTGTTTACAATGGTGACTAAGGGTGTATTCAGACTGGTCTACTTAAAGGGAACCAAACCCTAAGTTAACTTTTTTTGGCTGGGGCTTTAAAAGTGTTGTCTGTTGGTCATAGACACATTTTTGACAAATTGAAATAAAACTGTTTAATTCTTAAAATTATGATCAAAAACCGTCTGTGTGCTGCTCCCTACAGGTTGAAATGATGTACTACAGTTGAATTATGTGATTGATCAAACCATGTACGTTTCAGAAGTCTGACATCATGATCTGCAGCTCCAGTAATGATAAAAGTCCAGCCCCCAAGCCCCACCCCTCTGACTGGAGTTTCAAATTTTGGCTGTGGGTGGAGTCAGCCTCCAACTTCCTGATTTGGTTACCCTTTAAAGTGAACCAGAGTTTGTTTCCCCAGATAATCCAGAACAAAGTTTCAGTCGGAATATGCTCAAGCAAACTCTAGTCCGGGACCAGGAACCGCTCTCTGACCCATCTTTCAGGGTGGTCTCGGTTAATTTCCAATCAGACTGAACACCAGTTTGCTCCGAGGGCGTATTCAGACTGGGAAAATCCGTTGGTCCAAATCAAGTCCTGAAGATTGCATTTGGTCTGTATTCAGACTGGAGTTCACCAGAGATTTCTGTTTCAAACCAAACTTTGTAACTTTGTAAACAAAACCACATGACTAAAGATCTCTTCAGTCATTGGTCAGCAGTTACAGGATGGGTCAAAACAGAAAGAAAAAGATGAAGGTTCTATTACCAGGATTTTTAACGTACTCAAACTTTTTATGTTGCTGATGGATTTTGAGGGTCTGTATGAAGGCCAACACGTTTTACTGCTGCTTTGGTACATCGGAGGCATGCTGCATGAGGATGCTAACATGTTTTTTTGATATACGGATCGTCGAGAAAACAGTGAGAATCAATGTGGATCGCATTCAAAGTTGTGTAATGAGCCAAATTCATCGTACCACATTTTAATGAGCTGCTGTGTCTCATCCTTGTGCTGCTATGGTATTGTTTCTAAGAGAATAAGCATGATGGTCCGACGCTCTGGAGCATTCTAAATCGGTCAAGAGGAGACCGGTCCGGTCCACACCGCTCAGTGGAAGCAAGGCAAATCTGGACCAATTTAAACAGACTCAGTCTGGACCAAATCATTTTTTCCGGTCTGAATAGTCTCTTAGAGAGCATGCAGAGAGGAGCCTGTTTGCACATCTTCATAAGGAAGGTATGGAAGGAGGTGTGAATCCTAACAAGTACGGGGTCAAAGGTGATATTGATTAAAGTCATGCAGAGAGCAAATTAAACTATTAATGGATTGTCCTTTTCTTTTGAATGACGCCTAATCTATGCACTTTAGTGAAGCAAATGTATCACCTGAATTTTAATTAAATTAGGATCTTCTGATTCTTGCTAATGATTTCATTCTTGGAGTAAGCACGATGCTCATTACTGCTGGGAGTTTTCACATCTTTTTTTATTTTTTTTTTAGCTTGGTTCCTCCACTGATTGCTGGGATGACCTGCATTTGCACAAAATTTCAAGCTTTTCTGGACTCGGTGTTAAACCCTCCTTTCTTGACATAAAGGCATTTCTGCAGCGTGGAAAAGCCTCGGGGACATCCGACATGTTTGTGGGTTTGAGCTCCTCGTGCTGTGAAAATCAGCTGCACCCTGAGCTTCACTGAAACTCATTAACTGTAGAGGAACATCATGTAAAAAACATGAACTTGAAAGCTACAATATAATTATCCAACACATGACCCCAATACCTCCATCACAAACCAATATGAACCCCTTTCTCGTCCCTCGCCTTGGCTCTCAGACGCACAAACACAAGGTTGGTTTATTTTCCTGCACAACAAACTGGGCAAACGGCCATACAATGGAACTGCTGGGGAGTGAGAGATAGAGGAAAGAAATACATCTACAATAACAGAAAACATAACTTAATCATTATTGCACAGTATCTGGAGGGTGGAGAAAATAATGAATCAGGAAAAGAAAGAATTGATTCAACATTTGTATGAGGGCGATGCAAAGTAAACATAACTCTTAAAAAGAGAACAAACTAATAGAGTGAAGGTCCAACAGACAGCAAGAAGTTATTTGAAATGACAGAAAGAATTTATGCTGTAAGTTTACTCGCTCATTACCACATATTTTTAGACCCAGAAATGTGGCAACATCACTGTTGTTAATAACAGTCCAATGACAATAGATATTTTTGGTGTTTTTAACATGTTTTTGTGACATTTTTCTCATGATGGAGGGCAAATAATAAAGTCTCCCTCTAACAAAAATCATTTTTTTTACATGTATGTGTGGCATTTTTCTTCTGAAAGAGAACAAATGTAATAAGAAATCCTTTTGTTTTTGCATCTCAGAGTATTTCTCCTCTTAAATCAATCAAACTGTCTTGGACAGACTCTGTTTGAATGAATGATCTTCTTTCCATCAACAGCTCTGCTGCACATGCACTAAACCCTCATCTGTTCCTAGTGTCTAGTTCAGGTTCTGGAGAAGAGAAGATGGTATCTTCACATTGACTGCAGTCAAATGAGCCGCCGTTCACATTTCTGTGGTCAAATCAGCATCACTGGATTTTTGGTGTGAGTTTCATCCAATACTTACGGTAGCAGGACTGAGAACGCTGGAAAATCTCCACCAGACTCCACGGAGCTTCTTGATGTGACCACGGAAATGTGAACGGCGGCTCATTTGACCGCAGTTGGAAAGGATTGTAAATCAATGAAAGAGCATTTTGATGTTAGCTTTGATTATTTTATCAAGAACTCTGAGAAACCAATGATTGAATGTATTGATCACAGTCAATAAACATTGGAGAATTAGCTAAAAGAGTCTTTGGTGAACTGGAAGGAGAAAGAATCAGGATTTTGGAGGAAGTTCTGTCCATGAAGATCTTCACTTCCTCGTCCAGCTGACATCCGGATCAGAACCAGACGGCTGGACATTACCCAGATTGATGGATGTTTTTATGTAGCAGACATGAAGATTTATGCTAGCGAAACAAAGAGCTATCACAATCCAACAGGGGGATCAGGGGCGGAGCCAACAAAAGCCACACCCCCTCAGAGGAGATTTTAGAAACAGAGGCTTCAGATCAACATGAAAAATGGCTTTTTAAGACATTTATGTTGTGGGATTTGGTTGAAAACGTCATAATCATAATTAAAACACTGCTGGGAACTTTTTTTAAAATAAAAAAATACAATGGGAGACTTTAGAAAAATTAAACTTAAAATTGCATTTCTGAGTGTTTCTTTATTCAAATTGTTGTGAATCAGGATCAGATGCAAAAATGTGGTAAGAAAAACTACAGCAAGCCACAAGGCTGCTGCCATTCTGATGCATCCACTTGCAGACATGTGTCCAATATTGCCAATATTTGTTGCACCGCCAATGTTAGGTTGGGGTTGTGAGGGGCTGTAAGCTAGCTGGAGGGAGTGTAAACAGATGGATGTTGGGAAGTAGGAGCAGGCTTACTCCGCACCAACAGTCCCACCCACTCAGAGGGTAATTTCTGAGAAGCTTTTGCCGCTGTGCAGAAATTATGTCCAAGAAACACAAACACAAGAATTTTTATTTGGGTTAAAAGCAACATAATTATACGTAAAAGACCACTGGGAACGCTTTTAAAAACCTCAAAAGATGATCGGAGAGGAACTTTAAATTGTGAGTTGTGAATCTTGTAGTTTTAGTTCTGTTGTGATCCCCAATCAGATTCATGGTCCATTGTTAATGTAATATCTTTTGTTTAAGCTACCCAATACTCTTGAGTACATTAAAGGCATAGAAATAAATCAACTACGGCAAGCAGTGAGCATCAAAGCACCATAGGATGATTTGCATATGAAAAATAATGAGACCTCTTTATGAAATGATGGAAAGACGATTTAGAATCCTGGCATTAATATTGAAGACACAATAGTGTCCCCTGTTTCATGAATTATTTCATGCTGTAATGCTGTGAAATAAAGAGCCGCTCCGTCCATGATCGGAGTTGACAGAAAACAAGGACATTAAACAGGAAGAGCAGTTTTCCTGCTAAGCAAAGCCGGCCTCGTCTAACATGACATGACATTGTCATAGGAAACATTTATAATGTATTCCGTTTATTCGGAGTGAAATACGGACAAACATCAACATGTATCATTTATGTCAGTTTTATACATGGATTTTCCTTTTTGAACAAATTTAATATGTTGTGCAGGCAAGCATGCCCTGAAACAAGTTTTAAAAAATGGCATAAAGTCTTCCTAAAAACCAGACTAAACATAAAAAAATACCCAATACACACTGACCTACTGTTCATTTGTAATGCAGGTTTTTTTTAAGTCAAAAACTATAACATGGCAAACAAAGACCTCAAATATTTCAGCTGACCATAAGAAATGTGTTTAAATGTATTTCTGCCCAGCAACCCTACAGTTTGTGTGAAAACATTTCTTTAAGTCCAAAGGGAAAAACTTTGAGCTGAAAATAGAATGGAATGGAGTTGAGCCAAATCAAATCAAACTTTAATTTCTAAAAAGTGCATAACAGGTCAAAGTGCTATGCAGTTAAAAACAGACAACAAAATACAAAAAAGTAAATGAATTTAAATTTATAAAGTGAATTCCCAATGAACTACTGCCGCTCTGCAGAAACTATGTCCTAGAAAAATCCTAAAACAGCATAATCATAATTTGAACACCAGTGGAAATGCTTTGAAATTAGATCAAAAGATGACCAAAGGGATTCTTTTAAGGACAACATACTTTGCAAATGCTCCTTATGACTTAGAAGAGCCGCAAAAAAACATATTTTTTATTTAGTTTGTTTGTGTCAGAAGTTTAGGAGTTGGCAACTTTAAATATTCATTGCATAAGAAAGATGTAAATATCAGGTATTGGTGCTTAAACATTCAGAGATGAGTGCTGCTGGTTACATGGATGCAGCGTTGTGGCGTCATCCACAGAGTTGCGTTTCGTGAGGAAAGATCCTGATCTGAATCCAGGCAGAGGGATTTCTGCGTGGACTTTAATCTTCTCTCTTTATTTGCTTTCTGTGGGTCTTTGTGGGTTTTCTCCAGGGACTCCATCGTCCTCCCACGGTCCAAAAAGACGGTTTTAAGTCAACAGTGTGAGTGTACAGTCTCTTGTGATTGTTTTATGACACATCCAGAGAGTGTATTACATCTTGTTCAGTGCCGGCTGGGATTGACATTCACTCCATCAGATTTAAAGACCCACTCCAATGCAAATCGTGTTTGTGCATTTTTCTTGCAATGGAGGACATATATAAAATAATTTTAAGATTAAAACAGAGTATTTCTTTATTCAAATCATGATGGATCT
>NC_050516.1:23484695-23492356 GCF_002922805.2 Oryzias melastigma
AAACATACTACTACTACTAATTCTGAATCCCCCACTTGCACACAAAAGATCCATTATCTTGGGGTTGTGAGGGGATATAAGCTAGCGGGAGGTAGATCTTGGAAGGGTTACTTCTGCGCCAACAGTTTCACCCGCAACCCAGAAACGAATTTCTAATGAACTTCTGCTACTACATGTCTTAAAAAACAACACCGACTTTTTGATTTTTGCTCAAATCTGTAAGCTAACCAAAGCTAACTCACCTTTTTTATCTGTTTACCTCCATAAATGATGTCTGTCTGTTGGTCCTTGTCCCATTTTTGATAATTGAAAATAAAGTTGTTCCTGAAATTATAGCCTAAGGTCCAGTCCGAAATTTTCCCTTCCCCTTCATTTATCCCTCCAAACAGAGAGTTATGAAAAAATAGTGTCTCATATTTCGGACGCCATTTGTTGACGTCACCAGTAATCGCCGGTCAGCTAGCGTTAGCGCGGAGCTTCCAGAGCTTGAATATACATGACAACAGAGGTTTTACAGCTTTAAAAAGTCATGCTACAACAAAAAGTCATGACTTACATTTAAATGTAAACTTCTGTTGTTCGGAGCGCACCCACGTGAAGAAAAACAGCTTCTAAGCATGACGGGGGATTTTATGTCCTTCTGCTTGGAGGGTGAAATAATTTTTTCTGACAGGACTTGTATTTAAACTGCCCCTTCAAATGGAGTGGAAGGGAGAAGGGAAGAATTCAGATTGGGCCTAAAACCGTCCGTGTGCTGCCCCCTACAGGTTGAAATGAGGTAGTACAGTTGAATTTTGTGATTGGTCAACTGGTGTAACCTCGGGTTCCCACGGTAAGCGTTACGGCTCCGATGCTAGTCTTGACGTAACTTTAAAAGTGCTAGAAGAACCTCCACTGCATACGACCACGTGCGACCTCTGTGATCTGGCCTTTCCAGGGCTCTGAATCTGTTTCGTTGGGTTCAAATTTTCGCTGGACGCCGCAGCTGAGTCGCAGCACTTTTTGTGAAGTTGGGGCTAATAAAGACGCAAATCGTAATAAACAGCAGGTTATCACGTGAACCGACGTGAGTTTAGCTAGGTCTGCAGCAGAACCCGTGGCTGCAGCCATTCCGTAACCAAAGGGAGTCATCTGCGTAGCTAGACCTCTCCTGCATCACACCTAAGCTGTAACGCTTCCCGTGGGATCCTGGGGTTAGTCCCACATCATTTCAGAAGTTTCACCTCATCATGCTCTGCAGCTCCAGTACAAAAGCCCTGCCCATCTTTGAATGTGTAACGGTCATTCGCTATCAAGTTAGCTTTAGCATGGCTGTAGGTGTTTTGCCTTTGGTCATCAAACATTTGTGACGAATGTTTCACTCAGGATTGTTTAATACATTAGCCTCTATTAGCTCATGATGCTAGCTGCATTTTACTACTGAGCGTCAGAACCAAACGGCTCGACATTACAGCCATTGCTAGACATTTTTATGTAGCAGCAATGAAGATTTACGCTAGCGAGATACAGAGCCATCATAATCAGATGGGGGGGGACTGTTCAGCACCAAAGGCCACGCCCCCCCGAGGATATTTTGGAAACATTTCAGATCAACATGAGGTGAAAAACTTCATAATCATAATTAAAACACTACTGTGAATGTATTTTTAAATAAAAAAAATGTAATGGGGGAGTTTAAAGGAGTGCTAGGAACAATTTTACAATAAAAAAATGCAATTGAAGTGGGACTTCAATGTTTGAAATACTTAAAAATCCCCAATAAAAATCATTTGAAACTACTTGTAACCCTCTCGTTATAAGACAAGAACAAATTTGTCCTCTGAAACCCCTGAAGCTTTCAGCAGACTCTACAGCATTTTAAGAACAAGCTGGAAGTGCCTACAAATTCAATCTAGTTTTCTTAATGAAGCTCACTTGGTAGAGTTGCAGAAATCATCTTTTTCCCAGGTTTTTCTTCACACTTTGCTTTTCTTTTACCCCTACAGACACACTTGTGCTTTTATTACTTAAGCTGCACTCAGCGTAAGCTGAAGATGAAATATCGCCGTCAACCTTGCACCTGCAACACCGATGAGTCTGCCTCACGTACTTTAGTCATCTGCAGACTCGGCCCTTTACTGCTTTTGTGCAAAATGCCTCCCAGCCATGCAGCTTTGACCGGTCAGCATGTGCTTGTTTTAATGTTCCTCAACAGCAGCGGTTCATTAGGAAGTCAAATAAAATAAAAACAGATCCAAACACTTGAAGTCGTTTCAGTGCTCCAGGTAGACGGCTGCATTGATCTGCATGTTTGTGAATCTGTTTGCATACAGCAGGGCCTACGGATACCATAACAGCATGAATCAACCCCCTCCCTCCGGACCTGGCAGAACCAATCAATTATTTCCTACCTTGATACATATTCACTAACAAAGTGCATGAGTGGGCAGCAAATTCTTTAGACCATTTGCCATCTTTTACAGTTCAATGTGATCCTTTTTTTCCTCTAAAATACCTTTTCCAACCGTCTGTAGTCTAATGGACAGCTAGTGACTAATGCTTTCTCTGAATCAATAAAGTGGAATCGGCTGGAAGCAGAAAATGTGCACATGTCACAAAGTTACAGCCACAATTTAAAAGCAATGTTTTCTTTTTCTTGCTTGGGTTTTATTTTTTTTAATAAAAAGAAAATGTCATAATCTTTGCTCTTGGGATCTGAGCCCTATCTCAGTAGCTGGAATGGATCCTGAACAGAATGAAGCGGGAATAGAAAGTAAATAAACCTTTAGCCTAGAACCTGATTTATTAAGATTTTATTCAAAACAGCAAATATTAAAAACACGCTGATATCATCTGCCAGCTCTCACTGCATACCCACTAATCCCCTGTAGCCCTGACAGTAGCTCTGTTCAGTTTGTCAGGGTCTTCACGCGGCAGTGCCTATAATCAGCTCTGTCAGTTGAGAATTAACAGTCTCATTGCTCCGGCCATCAAACCCTTTCATGCTCCAGACATGTATCAAGCTCGTATCTCACAGCTCCTCCGCCTGCGTGAGAGAGTTTCCTTGAATGCAAACGAGGCCCGGAGAATGACATCCTCTGAACATAACTGATGTCAAGTCCGGAGGAAGAAGGGCAGCAATTTCTGCGAGTGTTAATGATGGTTCACTGTCATGCTGGCTTTAGAGGCTGAGAGGCTGAGGCCCAGCTTTGATCTGTGCTCTCTGGCTGATTGGGCGTGCTGGGATTCTGGCAGGAACAGAGAAGTCATGGGAAGACAAAGTCAGATTTAGGTTTGAAGGTCTGGACGATAACCTGAACGCCATCTGCTCCAAGTTGTAGTCAAACGAGCCGTAAACACGTTAGGAGGCCAACATCACATTTAAAGCTGGTGAACTGGTGCCATGAATCCTGTTTGCTTATGAGAGCCATGAAGCTCATGAATCACTCTAGCAAAACACAATTCTCTGATTGCTCAGAATTATAAATATCTTCACAAAAATATGGGATTTTCTCGTATGCAAAGATGGCAGTTGACTCCAAAAATGACTCATCGAAGGATTTCTATTGCAAAAGATTTTCTAAAAGTAGATTTTTTCTTTCTGACCTGAATAGTGAGCCAATTTGTCAAAAATTCAAGTCAATATTTAAATCAAGTTTTGTAATCGTACTCGCAGTCAAAAATCAATGTCATCCAGTTTTTTTGGACAGAAAACAAAAAAATTATTAAAGCACAACATGAACTCTAGCACAAGATTTCACAACATTTGACAATAAAAACAAATATTCTCACACTTGTTTCCTTTTAAATTTACATTAATTTAGATTTTAATAGCTTTGCTATTAACAAAGTAGCAACCTAAGAGGATAAATCCCTCAGAGCTTTCAGCACAAACTCTTTTTTGTTTTTATTATGTCCTTTTTTAAGACATATTTCATACACAGTTTCTCATTAGAAATACAATTTTGGGTTGTGGGGAGGACTGTTGACACAGAGAGCTCTGTTTAAAGTCCCCCTATGACAATTTTTCAGTTTAAAAAAAATGTTCTTACCTGCGTTTTTATTATGATTGTGAAGTTTTTAACCAAAATCCCACAACCTAAATGTCTTAAAAAACAATTTTTCATGTTGATTTGAAGCCTCTGTTTCCAAACTCTCCTCTGAGGGGGCGTGGCTTTAGGAGCTGAGCTGAGCAGCCTCATCCTGTCTGTCTGATTATGATAGCTCTGTGTCTCACAGGCGTAAATCTTCGCAGCTGCTACATTAAAATCTCAGTAATGTCCAGCCGTATGGTTTTGAGCCGGATGTCAGTTCAGGCGAGGAAATGAAGATTTAGGTCAAAAGGTTAAGGATAACGACTAATGAGTGATTAGCATAGATTGTCAGAAATTCTTTGTGGGAAATTACACTGGATTATGCTTTGCATTAAAACTACTATAATAACCATAACATTTATTAATAAACTCCAAAGTCGAAAAAAATGGCAGAAATCTTTCTTCCGTATTTTAAAGACAAACCACTGAAGGAGCTGAGGCTTTCTGCATCTCCGCCTTTCTGAGAAAGAGGCAGGTGCACGAAGGCTTCCTCACCTGTGTGAAATGCTCCCATTGTGTTGTGGCAGTTGCATGCGTTCTCAGCCGGTGCGACGGAGTAATGGGAGCTTAATGGCTCTCAGGCTCCTCAGGCGGAAGAAGGTGAGGCGCAGCTGTGGACGGCCGTGCCGTCAGAGAAAAGGAGCGTTTCCCTTCATACCAGCACCAAACAACTGGAGGTGATGCATTTTAATCGACTACAATAAACTCATTTGTTTTGAGGGGGTGTGTCAGGGATGATCCTGAACAGATGATTACTCACCTCCTGGGTTGGGAAAATTTCAGACACTGTGAGACAATCCCTAAATAAAAGGAATTCCCAACCAAATCGCAGCAAATTCAATCGGTGATGCATGGAATGAGTTTATTGTGGGGGTTCAGTCAGCACCACACCGGTAAACATGTCTGTGTTCAGGAGATGTTTATCAAAACCCAAACAATATTTGTCAAGGATGTGATTGGAGTAATTTAACCTCAGAGTGCACATCATTTTCATCGTCTGTGACAACTCATTTTTCAGCCCTTCATTCAGAACCGCGGGAAACCGCTGTTGATCTGTGGGCGCTCCACGCCAAAACCTCACAATTAAGTCTGACATTTTAATTATTCCTTCATCTCCGATGCACAAGTCAGACTAAAAGAGGATTCATAGCAATACAAGTCTATAAATCCATTTGTAGTTGTGGTGAGCATCTTGTGATGATTGAGTTCATTCTCCTGAGTGGATGTGAAATTGCTTGTCTGCGCTCAGCCTGTAGTGGCGTTGCAGCTCTGGGTGTAGTCCCGTCACTAAAGTGTCTTGATTGGATAGGATGGCCGTTTGTGGTACAGCAACGCTGGAGATGTGTGAAGAGTGTGTGACGGCTGATTTTGATTATGGAGCCATCAATGCCCTGTGGGTTTCTTTGAGACGAAGGAGGTGAAAGAAGTGTGACTGCGGGAGTGACAGTGAATATTTTATTCTTCTGTTTTGACATCATTTCTCCCATGGAGTTTAATGCCGTTATTTGTTAAGAGAATGTGTTTATACCAAAGCAACAAAACCAGGTTTGTCTTATTTTTTAATCGGTTTTCAGTGGTCATTTAATCATGATTATATCGCTTTTAGGCAAAATAAAAAATGTTTCTAGGACATAGTTTCTGCAGAGTTGCAAAAGTTCATTGGAAATTCAACTCTGATCTGTTGGCGGGACTATTGCCTTCGCATCATCCCTTCATTTGCACTCTCTCCTGCTAGCTTACAGCCCCCCACAACACCACCAGTGCAAAAAAATGTCAATCAATATCAGATATATCCACCTGTTCACTTTTAACTCAGATACCAGGTCAGAATCAAAGTTATAGATGGTTCTAGTTGTTTAGGAGCCGATGGATCAGAATGGAGCGGACCTCAGAACTTTTGCATGCCCAGTGTATTTTCTACATTTTCACATAACATTGTATCGTCTGCTTACAACTGTTTCAATAAAGAAATACTCAGAAATTCCAGTTTGAGCTGAATTTTCTAAATTTGAAACTTGAATAAACAAATAACTGGGTGTATTCAGACTGGACACATTTGGTTCGCTTAAAGTGAACCAGAGTTTGTTTTCTGCGATACATTTTTAGTCTGAATATACCCAAGTGGTCTCTGGTCCGGGACCAGGAACCTCTCTGTGACCCATCTTTCGAGGTGGTATCAGTTCATTTTCAATCAAATTGAGCTTTGGATCGCTCTGTGACTCTTTAGTCTGAATAGGCTCCGAGCTCGGACTGGAACAACTGGACCAAACCTACCACCGTAGCCGGTCGTCACGTGATGTAGACAGATTAAGAATAACACAACGGATGAGCTGAGGACAAATGGAAAGCAACGATTGTCGTTTTATCAGACAGAAAAAGGGTGCAACTGTTTACTTGTCAGAACGTTTATTTTAACACCACTTACTTGCTTTTCTGGGTCTCATTACGCGGCACGCGCCTACCGCTGCTGTGACGTTGTCCTATACTACCTTGTAGTTCTTTGACAGAATTTTCTTTAAAATAATTTGATTTAAATGGGATTTTAAATGGTTTATTACAAGCAATCAAAACAAGTATAATGTATGTACAAAGTACAAAGATATGTCATCCATAGGATCAATACTATAGATTGCTTGAAAGGGAGTAGGAGGAAGCCAACTTATATAATTTGATAAAATATATATACCTATATATATATATATATAGGTATATATGTATACATGTGTATATATATATATATACATTTATAATACAATGCCATAACACCATAACACTGTGACAAAGCAAGTCATTGAAATGAGGTTGGATGACTACAAGCTCCTCCCTGGCCGTGAATGTGAACATGTTTACGCACGCAATTAATAAAAAAGAATTAACGCGTAAATTTTTATTAACACAAATTAAGTATACCTCGTGCTGAAACACGACGCTGAAGTTAGCTTCTGATTCGTGAGGTCCATAAAAGGAACATTACACTGTGATTGCCTCAGAACAGGTCCTGTTCAAAAACCGCTGAACCTAGACTGCTCAAACCTGGATTAAATGATGCTTTGGATAGTAAAGAATATATTAAACATAGTTTCTGATTTGTGAAAATGTAAAATAGGATCATTTTATTGTGTTTTTTGCTCTTTGATCACCTAAGGACAGACCATTCTCTAATTCATTTGTATATTAATTAGCTATTTTTTTTTATTGATTCCACGCACTTCGTTTAACGTGACACACACATTGCTTCTCACAGTTTTCCCGACAACCTAAATGTCATGAACACTCATCATTGTATCTTCATAGCCGTCATCGCCTCAGGAACAGCCTTGCAGCATGTCTCCACCGCATCAAACCTGCAAGTAAAAAGTGTTGAACGTGACGCTAATACAGATGTTCAAAACTGGTCCGAGTCAAATAAACCTTGTAAAAGTGAACTAAGCTTCCATCCAGGACTTCCATCATTTCTGTCTTTCCGCGTAATCCTGACCAATTGTAACGAGTTGCATGAAATGAAATACACTCTTTACCTAAATCAGGGTTTAACTAATTTCCCTTTTTAATCAACACAAACTATTCAAACAAATAAACACATATTCT
>NC_050516.1:23492956-23508137 GCF_002922805.2 Oryzias melastigma
TATATATATATATATATATATATATATATACATTTATAATACAATGCCATAACACCATAACACTGAGACAAAGCAAGTCATTGAAATGAGGTTGGATGACTGCAAGCTCCTCCCTGGGCTGTGAATGTGAACATGTTTATGTACGCACTTAATCAAAAAGAATTAACGCGTAAATTTTTATTAACACAAATTAAGTATACCTCGTGCTGAAACACGACGCTGAAGTTAGCTTCTGATTCGCGAGGGCCATAAAAGGAACATTACACTGTGATTGCCTCAGAACAGGTCCTTTTAAAAAAAATGCTGAACCTAGACTGCTCAAACCTGGATTAAATGACTCTTTGGATAGTAAAGAATATTTTAAACAAAGTTTCTGATTTGTGAAAGCTTTATTTGATTTGTGAAAATGAAAAATAGATGATTTTATTGTGTTTTTTACACTTTGATCACCTAAGAACAGATCATGGTCTAATTCATTTGTATATTAATTAGTTAATTTTTTTTATTGATTCCATGCTCTTTGTTTAACGTGACACACACAATGCTTCTCACAGTTTTCCCGACAACCTAAATGTCATGAACACTCATCATCATATCTTCATAGCCGTCATCGCCTCAGGAACAGCCTTGCAGCATGTCTCCACCGCATCAAACCTGCAAGTAAAAAGTGTTGAACGTGACGCTAATACAGATGTTCAAAACTGGTCCGAGTCAAATAAACCTTGTAAAAGTGAACTAAGCTTCCATCCAGGACTTCCATCATTTCTGTCTTTCCTCGTAATCCTGACCAATGACTGAAAAGATCTTTAGTCACATGGTTTTGTTTACAAGCTTTAGTTCAAAACAGAAATCTCTGGTGGACGGCAGCGTGAAGACAAAGCCAATGTAAGGTTCAGGACTCAATCCGAACCAAATTCAGCACGTCTGCTGTGGACCAAACCATTTTTCCAGTCTGAAAACATCCTGAATTCCTAATTTCAGGACTTCTCAACATGGTTTATTTTTAATATGCATTTTTAAGCATATTCAGTCAAAAACTATTATTTTTTTTATCATTTGACCATAATTATTGCATTTATGCAGAAAATACTCCCAGTGGATTCTCTGTTGTCAGGACAGCAGCACAGAAAATGATCTGCAGTTTTTTGTGGATGGGAGAGGAGCTCATTAGCTTAAAGAGGATGTCTCCGGGGCAAGGAGAGGTGGAACGCTGACAATGAGATGGATCTCCTCTCCACCATGATCCCCTCACTGACACAATCACTCATTCTGGTACAAACTCTCAGGATACAGTTTCCAAACTTTTCCTCCTGGGATGTTAGTAGTTTACGGTCTCAACTAAATGTTATAGTATTAATGTTTTTCCGGTTAATCTCAAGAGCATTGCTTGCTCTACTTCCATAATAAAGCAGTGGAGACAAAATTCTTCGTATTTTGTCCAGTTTTTAGGGGGTTAAACAGTTCTCCCTGCCAAACATTGTGTGAAATCTTTGATTTTCTCTTTTTCTCGTGACATTTCGCGGCTTGTTAAAACGCAGATGTGTAAATTCTGCAACGTTCCATGAATCTCATTTTGTTAGGGTCTTAGCCTTACAGTTTGTTCTCCGGTGCGATAGGAATTTTATGATGATTACGAGCTTCCCAGCGTGGCTGCGCGGTGCCTGTGTTTATCTGGCTGGCAGCGCAGGAATTTCCCCCGAGGAGGTCCTGGCCTGAATAATTCAGCAGCTGGTGGGAAAAACGATCCTGCTTGGTTCTGCCATCGATCCGACAGTAAAGCTATGCTTGCACTAAACTTTGAATGATGCTCTGAGAGGTTATTACGAGGAATTTAAAGTCATGCTGCTTGTGACTTTGTTATTGGTTTGGGTTGGACAAGAGATTTGTAGGCCAGGCATCTGGAATCATTCCACTCTGGCTGGCTTTCACCGTCCAGGAAATAAGAGCAAAACCCTGTAATGAAAGTGAAAAATGACAAGACAGTTATGATTTGCGAGATAAAAATGAATCGCCTGTGAGAAGTGTTTTGGTATCTGTAATGACACCGTGCCCACATGCTTTCCCCGCCGCTCCTCTCCCTCACTTCTAAACCGATTACTCTCATTCTTCCACCTCCACATTTTCCTATATTGCTCATATTACCTATTTTCTCCGGTCCCCATCTGTTCACGCCTTTGTTCTTACATGTCACCCTGTTTTCCAACTCCTCCGTCTGTGCTACGCTCCTGATATTATTTCTTTATTCCTCATTAACTCCTTCCTGCCCCTTTCAAGCGAGCAGCTATTTTCAATTTTGTCTCTCTGGCAGCAGTTTTTTTTATTTAGAGATTTGTGAGGATGGCTGTTGAATTGGCTTTGTCCTTGAGGGAAACACCCGCTGTGTTTGAGCTTTAAACACTTTTGAACATTTAGATTTGAAAAATAAAAAGGTTTTTTACTAGGGCTGTCAATGTTAACTCAAACGATTAATTACAAAAAATTCATTCTTCAATATTAATTAATGCTGACCGTCTTCCACCTCGCGTTGGATGATCACTGTTTACCTCATGATATGATACGATACATGACTCACGGCATTGATAATATCGCATACTGCAATAATCGGTAAAAACGATCTCTAATAACTCACATTATATAGAAGAACACATTTTTTTGGGAAAATATATCCAAATGTACATTTTTTATCTTAAACACAAACATAATAAAAAACTCATGTCTCATTTTGTGCAAAAAATATTAGACACTTTGCTGAAATCAGCAATACTGTCTTTGACAAGCATTGACACCAAATGAATTTGAATTATCTGTAAAATTCAGTGTTAACAATAGTAAACATGAACAGTAGTGCCACTACTTACTGCAAAATTGTTTTAAACAATAAAACAAAAATTAAATAATCCTATCTGCCTCCAAAGGAACGTCTCACCAAAGGATGACGAGTATAATGTTTTACATCCTCTTCAAACAAAAATAAAAGATCGATGTTTGGTGAGAACCCATCCAGAATCAGTTTCAGGACTGAATATCACCATATATCGCAGTATCTGTATATTATGCACACCCCTAGCGTGCATTAATTTCTGATAATGCTCACTTCATCAGACGCTAACCTGCTTATACCACGGTCACTTACAAAAGAAATGTATTATAGTAAATAAATATTCAATCAGTTACTTACTGTACTTTATTTTTGTTATTTTTAGAATTAGATCGCTTTTTCACAACGCTAATTCATAGATGGATGTTACAGTTGTCACGGTAACACGATAACGCGTCGCTGAGCTGTAAGCGACATCGACTGCAGCATCAAAGGAAAGTGATATAAATGCTAAACGTCCCGATTGGTTAAATAAAACATCAGTTCAGAGAGAAAATTCATCTCTTAGTGCTTGTTTCTGTCCAGAATAAAAGTTTGTTTTGAAGAAGTTTGCTGAACATTTGTACACACATTGTTCTTCTGAGTTAACACTATACATTTGAACATTTCAGATGATAAAAATAAAGGAACATTTTCTCTTTGGGCAGTTTTTGTTCAACATCTGGATATTGTCATATTCAAATTTACCTAGTAAAACATTGAGATTAATAGTCATTGATCACAACACAAAAGTCTGATTATTTTTCATTGATTGATAATGCTAATTTTGGCATAAATAAAACTGAATTTCAAAAGTTTTATTAAATACAGCAACTGTCTAATCTACTCTTAAGTTTTAATCCAATTGTTTAATTCTGTTTTTTTTTAAAGCCAGTTTGTGACTTAGATCATCTTTGTGTAATTTAAAGTAAGGGAAGCTTAAAGTAAAACAAGAAAATAAAAAAAAGAAAAAATGTATATGATGATGTTCATTTTAACCCTAGAGCATAATCGCCGGATGATTTTATCTTGAGCAAAAGTATTGACATGATTTTCAATATGTTGTCTTTTTCTGAGTGTCATGGGTCCCTGGGTAAAGTCTCACATGTCCCAGGAATAGGTGGACCAAATGCCAAATCTCCAGTATCACTTTTGTTGTTCTCAAATTTCTAATTTTTCAATATTTTTTTGAGGAAGTTTTTAAGATCTTCATCTGTTTTTTTCCATTTTGTTCCATAAACCACAGTTGAAAATGAAAGAAAACCACTAATTTATCATTTGTTGTCATATTTTGATCTATTTTTATTACAAATACTTTATATTAGGTAAAATATGGTGGGTAAAATGTACACTTTCAAAAGTGAAGGTGTAACCTTTTATAGGGAAAGTGTAGTAGAGTTAAAAGAGCCAAATGGTCATAATGACTGTGCTTTAATCAAATGTAATCCCTCTTTCTGAGAAGGTATCTAGGTGACAAAACAACAAAGCAACCTACACATGAAGAAAACACGGTCACATCTGTGAGGAGACAAAAGAGAGAAAAGTTTCTGACTTTATTTAACTATGACGAGAAAAGATGAGCAGCCGAGGAAGAAGCCCTGCTGGCACCTTAATTAAAGGTAACACTGAAGATGATCCAACCCAAAGAAACATTCAAGTCCAGCATTTTTACAGTAAAACTATTGCCTTATTTTTGAAATAATACATGGATTAATTGTTTTATAAGGGAGAAAGCACCGTAGTATTGCACAGATTGGCCTGCATTCCTCCATATGTTTAAGTGGTAAAGCTATGCTTGAAGCCATTGAGGAAGGTGATTTAAAAATGTAGATATTTATTGCTCAATGTATGTAATTTATTCACATATACTCAGTGTTCCTGTTATTACAATGTGGCACAAATTACATTAAGGCAAAAATGTACTTAAAAAAAAGCAATTGTGGGTCTTTATGTGATCCTGAAAGCGTTATTAGAGTCTAGAGCTCATAAATCATGGAGGTCATTTCTGAACATCAGCTGATGTGGATTTTTTATTCTTTATCTTAGCTGTAAACAGACTTGGATTCATCGTTGTTTTGGTAGAACTGTGACATCCAATCTGGAGGTATAAAATGCAAACATCACAGAATGTTTATCTGAAAAGTGAAGATTTTTGATTTAAGACGTTATCATGTTGAAACTAGGAGTAATGTCCTTTGTTTAATCTTTTTGACCGTGTGTTTTCTTTATTTTTTTACATTTTGACATACTTTGGCTGAGTCGTCATGTCTGTTTTGTAAAGAGACACAACCGTCAATACAAGTCCCGGTACCGGTTTGTGGCCCTGAGGTTGGAGAGCCTTGATTTAATTTGTAACAGTCAACACGTCAAAAAAAGACCAATTGAGAACACCCAAAACGTCAAGTTTTGACGCAGAGGGTCCTTAACTGTGCGTCAATATGTGACAACTTGGGAATGAGAATGTGTTGGTGCGTCAAGTCCTTTTCAAAACAATCCAAGTGCCAACCGTCGTGAACAAGATCACAAAGGAGAGATTCATATTTGCCTGTTTCTGCCCAGTTAGAAATAAATGAAAGTTTTTCATGTATCGGAATAGAGCTGTACAAGAAAAAGCCTGGAGCAAGATGTACATTGCTTTGATTTTTCACACTGAGCCTTTACCAATTATAGGTGGTGGTCAAGTGCTAATAAACCATCCATCCATCCATCCATCTTCTGAAACTGTTATATCCCTCACAGGGTCATGGGCAAAGCCTAACTTGGCTACTGTTGGGTGAAGGCGAGGCGCTAGTAGAAAAACAAAAATAGGAAGGCTGCTCCCTGCTCGTCTGGAGGGAACACTACGAGCTGAATGGATGTTCTAAAAACCATGTGAGGCATGTTCTTCAATGCGCCTATGAAACACTCAAAAATAAGATGACCAAGCCAAGCTGACTTAAAGAATAAACAATGGAATTTATTAATCCCTCCAAAAAACAAAGAAAGAATATAATTATTTCTTTTCCCTGAGAGCTTGTTGCCATCACTGCAACCCAGACTGCTCTCTCCAAACCACCGGCCCTGGTCCTCGAGGGCCGGTGTCCTACATGTTTTCCAACCAAACTGCCATTGAAACTTCTTATTGGCTAAACACACCTGATCCAGGTAATCAGCAGCAGATAAGGCAGGATTTCTGGAAAACCAGCAGGAAGCCGGCCCTCGAGGACTGGCTTCGGACACTCCTGCTCTAAACCAACAAAAGTTCTCCCCTTATAAAGGCTTAGCCCCTCCCACTGGCCAATTAACCAAGCATTTCTCTTAAAATAAATTATTGCCTTGTTCCTGGTGAATTTCGAAAACTTAACCAAAAAAGTAGAACTAATTAAACATGATTTTAACAGAAGTAAGTGTGAAACAAAAACATTTTGACACAAGAAAAAACTTAGAATTTTGACATGTGAAGTCACTTCCTGTTTCCTGTTTGTACGATGATGTGTACAATGCTCTGGTTGGAATGTTTGTGGTGGGAAGCCTGGATGGTGAGTAACATTCTATTTGAAACTAAGTGTGCACCCTTAGAGTTAAACGAAGTTTGGCTATTATCCTGTGGTGAATGTGAATGATTTGTGTCTGGTGCAAAGTATAGACTAATGGATTTGGGGGATGACAGGGAAAAAAACAATTTTAGTATTCAAGCATTGTCCTGCAACCTCTGACGGTGCTTCGTCACAGCCAAACACTATATCCCTCTTCCTACCCCTTGAGGTGGCTCGGGCATCTGGTCCGGATGCCTCCTGGACGCCTCCCTGGAGAGGTGTTCCGGGAAAGTCCCATTGGGCGGAGGCCACGCTGGAGAGACTATGTTTCTCGGCTGGCCTGGGAACACCTCGGGGTCCCCCCAGAGGAGCTAGAGGAAGTGGCCAGGGAGAGGGAAGTCTGGGCATCTTTGCTAAAACTGCTGCCCCGGAGACCTGGTCCCGGATAAGCGGAAGAAGACGGATGATAAATATTCAAATTATAAACCGACCAATTACATGACTCAATAAAAGTGGGTGGAGCCTGCTGGCCCTCGTGTCCAACATTTGATACATTTGACTGACTGCTTTCAAGTAGTAAGGGGTGTGGACCTTCAACAAGCTCACTCCCAACTGGTTCAAGTGGTTGCCATAGAAACGTTGACTCATACAAATTTGAACCAATAACTGCTTGTCTGACTCCAACATAACCGCGTCCGTATTGCAAAATATTTGGGAAGACTTCATTTCATTAGGAAGTCAACAATTTTCTGCGGGTGACATCACACTCCTTCAGTCCAGTTCTCATATACAGTCAATGGTTACAAACCTCTGTGGCTGGTTGAGTAAATAACAGTCACAGAACTGAATTTGTTCTTTTGTTTATTGAAGAAAGAGGGAAAACTTTAAGGTTGCTAAAACTTTTTTGTGAAGTATTTACTTTATTTACTCAAATCGAGTGAAATAAGCAAACACACAAACCAAAACGCCCCCCTCCCCCCTGAGCTGTGTTACTTTGAGTGCAAGCAGCAGGTCAAGCTTGATGCAGGCGTTGTACTTGTTCAGTATAGACTCATCCCACACCCACTAACCGCTCTCCATGCTCAAGAAAAGTACACCCTCACTGTCAACCTTTTGCTCTGACACACATGCAGTCTTTTCTCGGATGCAATTTTCCAGGGAATTCTGTGCTGGAAACATTATTTAACAGTGAGCAGTGCAGTAATTAAAGAACGGCGGCTGGAGAAACTCTGGTTTCCTCTCACTCTCCTGTCACAGTTTCATCGTCATCATTTGCATGAACACATTTTTGTTATGCAATTTTTTGAGTAATCAAATCTTCTGATACATTTCATCTATCTGCAACTGACAACATTCTCTAAAAGAGAAGTCCCTTTTGCTATTTTCTTTGAAAGATTCGTTCAGGCAGATTAGAGCTACCTCGATTAGTCACGGCTATGTTGATGACTAATTTGATAGTCGATTATTTATTTATTTATTTTTTTATCTCAAACTACGGTGCACGTTTCTAATGCTGTGTCTGCCAATGTCTTTGACACGCGTGCATTAGTGCTAATCTGGGTCAGTAGTGATGTCACAGGAGGTTCTATGAAGATTCCCGTACCATAACAACACAATAACAGAGCTTAAAAGAAGGAAATATAAAAAAATAAATAGTGTCCAATCCAATGTCTGCAAAGCAGATCCAGTGTTCCATGGCAGCACCACGATGGTGCATGATCAGATGCCGACCTCATTTGATTGAAGTCTTGTTTTAATGCCAGAAACAAATGAAGGAAAGAAGCTGCAGGATTTTAAAGGTTTAATTAACTCTCATCTTAATTTTATTTATCTTTAGTTGGCATGTAGATTAAACACTTCAAGTTTATAGCTAATGATGGTCAAGATGTGTGTTTTACATCCAGTTTACGAATGATCTGATTAGTCGACTTATTGAAGAAATAATCGTTGATTACCCGATTATTTTTATAACCGTTTGTGGCCGCTCTAAGGCAGATGCATGGCACTCGGGGGTTGAAGCTGCAGGCGGTTTGCTGCAGAGGAATCTTCTGGACCATTCAGAACCACTCCAGATGAGATATGTTAGTTCTAAAAGCAGAAACTATGAATTACCAACAGATTCTCATTCCCAAGTCGTCACATACTGACGTATGGTTGAGGGCCACTCCACGTTACTTTCTGACGTTTTGGATGTCCCCAACCCGTTGTTTTTGACGTGCTGGCTGTTCATATTAAATCAGGGGTCTAGTTGTTTTGTTTGGTCGCGGTACTGGACACAAACCAAACGGCCGGTACCTAACCTGGATACCAATCCACGGCCGGTACGGGTATGGATCCCCATCCGATATCGATCAGTGTTTGGTACTGGGTAAAGGTTAGGGTTAGAATACCGGTGCGGTCCACATTGTGGCCCAGAGGTTGGGGAGCTTTGATTTCATTGGAACAGTCAGCACGGTAAAAAACAAGATTTTCATTCATGACTAAATTAACATCTTATAAACTCACTGGTATGAATTTTCCAACTCTATTAAGGAAATACATTTTAAAGTAACCATTCGTGGTCTAAAGCACAGTTTTTTCCTTATTCTTTCTTCTTCTTGAGAAAAGTGTATTCTATAACACGATCGCCACCTAGTGGCCAAACTGAAACGTCCTCCAAGAGAAGCAGAACAATGTTTAGAATGTTAATGATCTGAACATTTTTGTTAAAACTTCTCCTTTAGAGAATCCATGTAATACTGGATGATATTAACCATCTTATTATTTCACTGATACATTTTATAATATGTGAACTGAATCAGGTTAATATCAATATATTCAAAACATTTAGCTGATTATTAATGTACAAATTTGTCTAAATGTGCAAACTCAAAGTTGAATTGAATTGAATGATCTAAAGAATTAAAAATTTTTTAAATCGAATCGACCCAGGCTCTTGTGAACCAAATCGTTTTTGGAAATTATAATCGATACCCAGCCCTACTAACAACACGTCAAAATGTGACGACTTGGGAAAGAGAATGTGTTGGAATTACCAGCAGACTTTAAACTCTTCTATTACCAAGAATCAGGATTTTTCTTTTGAACACTTATTTATGTCACATTGTTGGTTAACATTTGCAATAAACATCTCCTTTAAAGTGAGTGAAGCTGGAGCTCCTAAAGTTTTACTCATTGGACTGTGAACGTCTGTCTATTCTAGTTTGTGGAATGTTCCAAGCTAAGAATCTCATCAGCTCAATATGCAAGTCTTCAAAGAAAGCCACTCATCCCCAGATACTCATCATCCTCCTCTCTGCCGGCACTCGGAGCCGTCAGAGCTGGAGAGCAGAGCCGTCTCCCGCAGGTTAGAGGAAAGGAGTTGTCTAATTACTGTGGTTTGTGTCAGAATTCTGTAAATAAAGTCAGCGGTGTCGGTGCGTCTGCAATAACAGGTGCTCGTTTCTTCTCCGAGCAAAAAGAGCTCCACGGTAATCATTGGGGTATATCTCCGAGGACTTCACTCTCCTCCCTCTTTCTGCCTCCATCTCACTCTCAGCTTCTCTGACACATTCTGCTCTCATGCGCACATTTGGGTTTTCCTTACATTAATGCCCCGATGGTTTGACAAATTCTCTTGTGCTGGCAGACATACATATCCAAATGGAGCCCTGCCTTATCCGAGCATCTCTTATCTTTTCATGAAGCCTCATTTACATATGGAGATGGGTTTTTACAAGGGAGTTTTAAGCCTCTGAAGATTCTCTGATCCCTTTGAAATTGATTCTGAAACACCTATGGTGATTTGGTGACAGTTTTGAACGGTTTCCGTTAGTAAAATGGCTGAGCAGCCAAACATATTTAATTGAAAAAGCGTCTCTGCTGCTTCTAAACTGTGTTTTCAGGTCATTTTTCCAACATTTTCAGCACTTTGTTGTGTCTCTTTTCTTGCTTTGGTCTGCAGAAGGGAGTGACCTAAAATCTCTGAGATTCGTGGCTTGTGGGAAAAAAAGTCGGAAGACCTCATTTGGCATTAGAGGGCTGTATTTTACAGTAATTACCCCACTGTGCCTGCAGAAATTCTGCTTTCTCAAGACTCCAGTCTCAGAGCTTCTGCTTTTCAAAGCCATTAAAATCAGTTTGTGTTTCACTGAATTAATGTGAGCGCTCCTGCTGCAGATGATCAGAAGAAGATCTCGCCATAAAATTTAGGGTGAGGCCCGCGCTCAAATTTAGGGCAGCCCCATTGTTGTTTTGGGTTGGTGTGTAGAGAAGGCATAAGCTGTGGGGGCTGCACTTGACATGGTGATAAAAGGAAGGCTTTGATGAGGCTTTGTTTCAGCAAACCTACTTTTACATTTACTCAAGCTGAAAGCTGCTGCTGCTGTTAGAGCGCCGGTTAATGCAGCCATTGTATCCTCCTTTTGTCCTGCTTCCTATCCTTCTACCTTTGAATTATACATTAGAGATGCATCTTTCTGCCAAAACAGACTAATTATTGACTTTTTCGTGCAACAGTAGAAATATTTGAACTGGAGGGGAAGTTGCAGTTATTTCTGGATCATATCAGAAAACTATATGTTACCAGAAGTCACCCATCCATTCTTTATTTCTCCAATTCCTCAAACTGTGCGAAGCATTTCACTTCTCTGCACATTCTCTGTGGGCAGTTAAAGATCTTAAAGACCCCGTCCAATAAAAATGGAATTTTCTGTGTTTTTAACATGTTCTTGTGGTATTTTTTTAATGATGGAGGACATATGTTGAGAAAAGTAAGCTCAAAATTGCATTTCTGACTATTTCTTTATTTAAATTGTTGTGAATCAGGAGCAGAGAAGACAAAACACAAAAATTCAGCTGAAAAAAAGCTTATTTGGGACAGAAAATACTCTTCCCTGCTCTGCTGTCTACTGATTGTAGATGACTAAATTCATGTACGTCTTCATTTTTTATGTCTGGATAGCTCCAATAATGCTCGCCATTTTCGGTACATCAGTAAGGTTAGTTTTGGTTTTTACTTTTTTTTTTTTATTTGTAACATTTTGCCAAATATTTGTGTCACAAACGGGCAAACAGCTGATTCCATGTGCAGCAAGTTTAATAACACTGACAGGATGACAAGTGCAGCTAAAAGTCCACAAAGCTAAAGCCTGGTCAGACAGGCAGAGATCAAACGTGAGGATTGGGGATCAAACTGGAGTAGTCTGGGCCCAGGCGAGGGTCGGGGGCGGGGGCAGACAGACAGTCAAAGACGAAGTGGGGTAAAGGAAACAGAAGATCAAATCAGGAAATAACGCTTGGTAATGCAGCCATGATGGCATAAACAATACTTCGCACTGAGCAAGGCTCTGTGAGCTACTTAAGTGTCATGTGTCTGATTGTTAATGGAAGTCAGGTGAGCGACGTCTGGGAACTGTGTGCTGGGGCAGCTGGGTGATGTAGTATTAATCCTGTGGAGATGATTCCCGTCCGTGAGGAGGAGACAGAACTCTGACTGCTGACAGTTTATTCCATTCAGTAAAGGTTCGTTGTGATTACAGATGGCATATTTATTACTACTTTGTTTCTCCAATCACTGTTGCAACCCAGTCAGGTAATAGCCCAGTCCTCTTGATAGGAAACTATACCAATGAATACTTTTATTTATTTCAAAAGTTGTTTGTGCATGATTAAGAAATGATTTTTTTTCTTTCTTGCCATCTCTCTTTTTTTAAAATGCTACTTTCTTGTTGTTCTTTCTCACTCTTTTAGCTATTAGACAATTTTAATTTGCTATTGCTTCAGATTTCACTGAAATGCAAAATAAAATTGTTCTTTTTTTCAGTTACCGTCTTAAAATAGTTTTGCTGACTGTTTACACAGTAAAGCAGAGATGGGACAGGAAATTCCTGTTGTTGGAAATATGTGGTTTTTAAATGCCTCATATATGGAATAATTTCAAGATAATAACAAAACCTTGTCTGGATTAATACCTCAGTCAAAAAAAAACTATATATAGTTTTGAGTGACATTATTTAATGCCAGATTGTGATCATTTGCAGAAATTGTCCCTTTGATGTTGGTGTTAGATTTAAACAACCTGAAACATTTATCTGGCACAACAAGAAAGACAAAAGAGAGAGATTAGGTCAAAACACTTACAAGGAGAACAAACAGAGAAACTTCCTTTATTTTTCTGTGTATCTCTTTATTTAAATAGTTATGAATCGGGAGCAGTCGATAAAATGCTGTTTGAACATGTGACAGAAAATCTGCTGGGCAATGGGGAAGGGGGCGGGGTTGCTCTGCAACAACTTACCCGCCCACATCTTAGAGGTGAATTCTTTATAACTGCAAAAAACGTATCCTATAAAAAAAATGTAAAAAAACTGTCTAATAGAAGCAACACAGATTTAAACAATTGCTTAATAAATGGGCATAATCCTAATTAAAACGTTATCAGTTATGATCAGAGGTGAATTTTCTTTACAAATGTATTTTTAGGATGAAAATGTGTTTTGCATCTTGCATAACCAGGGGTTGATGTAAAACACAACAACAAGGGAGCACAAAAAGCTGAGTGGGATAAATGTGAAATCATGCAAACCACTGTCCCACACAGGCTTCCAGCGCCTACATGTGTGCTGGGAAATGTCTGCTCCCTTCAAAATATAATGGGCTACATTAGACTGAGCACTTTAGAAGCTGTGTGAGAGAATTCAGTGTTTTGATTATTTACAAAAACCTGAGTGAATAAAAACATTCTGCACTTTAGCTGGAGGGTCTAATAAAACCCATAAGACAGAGTAGACTCTAAAACCAGCGAGTGAAAAGGACACAAGCCTTGCTTTTTATATGAATAAATGATGGAACCAGAGCGCCGCAGCGCTCTGTACCTGCTGCTTAGCCGCGTTCAGCTAATAACTGTAAAATGCTGACCATTCTTCATGCCATGGGAGCTGATGGCAGTTTTTATTACAGCTGTCTGTATACCATTAAACAGCAGCATTAAAAAGAGCCGACATCAGGGACCAAAGACTAAAGACGAGTCAACCGCGTCTGCTCGACTGTCCCTGCGGCAGGAGGGAGGAACCGGTGGAACGACAAGATAGAATGTGAATCTAGTGTTCAGAAGTTTAGGCTGAACACATTTGGTTCGCCTAATGTGAATCAGAGTTTTTTTCCCCTGATAATCCGGTACAAACTATCAGTCTAAATACACCCAAACAGACTCTGGTCCAGAACCAGGAGCCGCTCTCGGACTGATCTTTTGAGATGGTCTCGTTTGTTTCCAGTCAGACTGAACTTCGGTTTGCTCTGAGTTTCTTTAGTCTGAATACAGTTTGCTCTCAGGGTGGGATAACTGGACCAAAATGACCGAATTTTTCATGTTGATCTGAAGCCTCTGCTTCCAAAATCTCCTCTGAGGGGGCGTGGCTTTTGGAGCTGAGTTGCGCAGCTCCGCCTCTGATCTTGCAGCATGCTTTCGCGTACCAAAGTAAAAATTGTTGTTCCTGACGTTCAAAACTTCTCACCGGAACATAACGTTTTAAAAAGTGAAGGATTTTATAGCACTGCACCTTCGACTTTCTCTTGTTGTTTTGATCCACCTCGTAGTTCCGAGCCAATGACTGAAGAGATCTTTAGTCATGTGGTTTTGTTTACAAGCTTTGGTCCAAAACAGAAATCTCCGGTAGATGCAAGTCTGAATACAGACCAAATACAAGGTTCAGAACTCGATCCGGACCAACGGACTTTCCCAGTCTGAATACACCCTACGAAATGTTCTTATTTTTAAGAGAGAAAAAACAAAACCCAAGTTTTTACACTCAAGATAACTTTAAGCTAATCAGAAAGACACTCTGTATATTAATAATGTGGTAAATGGTTAAAATAATGAATCTTCTAGCTGCAAATGTCTTGTTTTTAGTGCATTATCTGCATAGGTGACTAGAGGCCCATTTGCTACTATCACTCTAGTTCTAATGTGTCAGAAGGCTAACAGATGATTAGATTCTGGGCCTGTGAGGCGTCTATTTCTCAAACTGGATACTCTAATGTTTATCTTCTTGCTCAGTTGTGCAGTGAAGCCTCTGGCTTCCTTCTCTACTCTGGTAAAAGCCTGTTTGTGCTGTTCTCTAAAGAGAGTAGTGCACACTGTTGAAGGAAGGATTAGTTTATGTCAGGGGTGTCAAACTCAATCGCTCAAGGGGCCAAAATCCAAAACACCCCTTAGGTCGTGGTCCAAACAGGATAAACATTTATTGAACACTCCAAAACTACATTTTTAAAACTTTAAAACCTTAACTTTTTAACATATTTATGAACTAGAAATATATAATTACCTAGTGTGAATGCTGTAAGCTGAATTTGGCCGCTGAAGATGCTAGTGCTGATAGAGGAAGATGCTGAAATTGATATCCAGCTAAAATATTAGCTAAATGCCAAATTAGCCTAAAAAAACTTAGGTTAACCAAAGCAGTTAGCATGTAGCTGAAAAAAACATCTAAACCTCAAAGTAGCCTAAAAAAAACTTAGGTTAACCAAAGCAGTTAGCATGTAGCTGAAAAAAACATCTAAACCTCAAAGTAGCCTAAAAAAACTGAAAAAAGCCTAATTTAGCCAAAAAAACTAGTATGTAAATAGTGGCCTAATTCCAAAATAGCCTAAAAAACTTTTTCAAAGGCCTAAATTAGCCATAGCAGCTAGCATGTAGCTGAAATTTTAGCTAAACTCCAAAAAAGCCTAAATATCTTAAAAAACAGTCCAAAAAGCTAGAAGAATGACAATTTTAAAACTTTAAAACAGTAACTTTTTAACATGATTATGAAAATAAAAATGAACTGAATGA
>NC_050516.1:23508791-23511530 GCF_002922805.2 Oryzias melastigma
AAAAAACTTAGGTTAACCAAAGCAGTTAGCATGCATCTGAAAAAAACATCTAAACTTCAAAGTAGCCTAAAAAAACTGAAAAAAGCCTAATTTAGCCAAAAAAACTAGCATGTAAATAGTGGCCTAATTCCAAAATAGCCTAAAAAACTTTTTCAAAGGCCTAAATTAGCCATAGCTGAAATTGTAGCTGAAATTTTAGCTAAACTCCAAAAAAGCCTCAAATATCTTAAAAACAGTCCAAAAAGCTAGAAGAATGACAATTTTAAAACTTTAAAACAGTAACTTTTTAACATGATTATGAAAATAAAAATGAAATGAATGAATCAAGCAATCAGGTTATAATACATGAAATAACGTATCACTTAATGAATCACAAGTGGATCACTTGAAAGGGAGAGAAAGGAAGTGAATTTCTATAATCCCACCCCGACTCTACCATACCATTTTCTCTACATGAATTATCAATATCCGGTTCAGGACTTAATATCAAATATTAATAGATTCAGGCTATTAAGGATCATTAATATCATTGATGTAAGTTTTTCTTTGGTGCCACGTTCAACTCTCCTCGTTGAAGTAGTTGTTTAGCAGTAGCTTGGTGATTAAAGTTCGTCGTGAGCAACTTTAAAAGGAGTTGAGGAGAGCTGGAGACACACGTCTGCTCGTGATCTGGAACCGGAAGTGAGAAGGCAGGAATATTATTCCAGAATGAATCAACTTAAACCTTAAATAACTTTTAATATTTTACTCTCCACAAAAATATATTTTGTCAAAATTATACAAGTTAGAAATGAGCACAAGATAACATCGGGTCATTAATAACAATAAAATAAAATGGTCTGGAGGGCCGGATAGAATTACCCGGAGGGCCGGATCCGGCCCCCGGGCCTTGAGTTTGACACGTGTGGTTTAAGTTGTCTTCACTGAAAAAAACTGTTCTTTTCTTTCAAAATATGAGAATTTTTTAGTGACCCCAAACTTTGAGTTCAGTCTAAAGTCCAACTTTACAAACAAACAGAGCAGAAAACTTCTCAGATCTCTCGTTAATCCTTGCCCTTCCTTCCTTCCGAACAACAACCTCTTCCTTTCAGACTAAGTGAACAACTCCTGTGTTTTCTTTGACAACTCCAAACGAGCTGAGAAGCACCGGACAGAAGTTACCAACAAGCTCCTGCAGAACCAAGAATTGATCCACAGTTCACATTCCCAGACAGGTTTTAGAAGATGAACAATAAGGAGGAAATCTGTAGCATTTCAGACAATAACCATTTGGAGAAATAGGAAAAGTTAAACACTTCACTACTGCCTTACAGACTCCAGCACTAATACAAGCCTGTAATTGCTATCTCTGCTGCACATTTGGATCCACTATTTCCTTCAGATAGATCAGCAGAGGATTTTATCTTCACTACACCCGAGCTTATGCAATCAAATCAAGTTTAATGCAATCATCCCACTACCCCTGGTGGAGCCTCTTGTCTCTGTTGAAGTGAATCCTGGCCCCTCCAACTGAGTCGTGACCGCTTTAGTCCTGATTCACTTGAAATGTGGACACACCGTAAGAAGCTCTTATCACATTTCAGTAACGGTCAACTCCTCATACTGTCTATTAATTAAAGTACAGCAACAAGAGGGTCAACAATGATGAAGAGCTAGCCCAACAACCGGCTTGGTCCTTTTTTTACTTATCGAACCATCTCTGCAGGGATGTCATTGAGAATCTCAAACAGGTACAGCTTCACTTTTTGGTTTTTGAGCTGATTTTTGCAAAGTTTGATGGCAGCCAACAGGACAGTGAAGATGGCTGACTCTCTTCACCCCGGACCTCCGCGGATAGAAATAACGCTGCAGAGCTGTCTCCGTCCTCAGACCCCCGTCTCTCCAGCATGGCTGTTCTCTCCTGTCACTGACTAGAGGCAGGAACGTATGCGGGGCAGGTCCAGCAGGGTTTATTTTATTCACAAGCTGTGTCATGTCAACAGTCTGACAGTGTGCATGCAAACACACATTCACACTTTCACCCGTGTTTCTGCTTTCCAGACTTACACACCTGAAGAAAGACGCTGTAGCAGAACTGTGTTCCCTCTGAGAACAACTTATTATAATTGAACCAAAGTTTGGTTGTTTTTTAAATTTTATAGCCTATAGGAAATGAATGAGAAAGTTTTCACATTTAAACATTTTAAGTAGATCAGCAACAAGCCTTTAAATATATTCATGGGTTATGTTTTCATCTTTTATAGTCATTTTCAAAACATTTTGAGTTAGCAGGCTAACGTTTATGGCTAATTTAGTTTACTGAATCATTTTAGGCTATTTTGGATCTCAGCTGGTATTTATGTAACGAGCGATCATTTTGGCTAATTTAGAGTTTAGCTTCTGTTTTAGGAGCAGGCCATAGACTGTAAAAATAATGGACTGAGCGAGCAATGAGGTCCCCCATTGGAAATGAATTACTTCCTCTCCTCGCGAAAGTAGGCCGCCGCTTTCACCGTCAATTCCTGAAACGGATACCGCCATTCGCAACCCATCTTCAGCGATTGGTCTGAGTCATAGCTGAGTCATGGAATCTACAGGAAGTACTGTTGCCAATCAGGAGTGAGATTATTGCAACCATCCGCCTCTTTCCACGCCTCGACCACGAGACCGTGGATGTAAACAGCTTCTACTTTAATAACGGCGGCTCGAGAGAATTGTACAAGTCATTGTTCAAGCCTTTGAGGGAGAACCATCCCAACA
>NC_050516.1:23511995-23535492 GCF_002922805.2 Oryzias melastigma
GACTTTGGCCTTTTTGGAACCCAGTGGTACTTCCTATATGGAACACGGAAGTAGGGGGGCTTGCTCTGTCCAGTTCTTATATACAGTCTATGGAGCAGGCTAACGTTTTTAACTAATTTTAGTTTACTGATGAATTTTATGCTATTTTGGAGTTTAGCTAGTATTTAAGCAACAAGCTAGCTTTTTTTTTGCTAGTTTGTTATCCACTGAAGTTTTTATAGGATAATTTAAAGTTTAGCTTCTATTTTAGCAACAGGCTAATATTTGAACTAATTTAGTTACTAAGGAATTTTAAACTATTTTGGAGTTTAGCTAGTATTTAAACAATGAGATAGCTTTTTTTTATTTATTTTTTTTATGCTAATTTGGAGTTTAACTCATATTTTAGCAACGTTAAATCGTTCTGGGTTCATTTGTTATCCATTTACAATTTTGACATTTTTAGCAAATTCCTTCAGCAATTAAAGTAAATTGCATCACCATTTTCAGCAAAAAGCATTCACTCTAGCATTTCACAGGTAATGCAACTTTTCTAGTTAAAATTGTCATTGTTGTGTTAATTTTGCTACTTCCTATTAGACTTGTTCTTTATTTAAGTGGATTGAACAACAGTATATGCTTCAACTCCTGATTAAATAACACTTAAGGTAATCTGAACAGACTGAAACCTGTTTGTGCAGTTTATTTGTTTGCTTTGAATGATGCACAAGAGCTTTCTAAAAATCAAAATAACATGACGGGGGAAATTACTGAAATTTTTGTGTTGGTTAAAGAAAAGAACCGTCAAAGGTACATAATGAGAATAGTTTGGGTTTTCACTTTCAGTCTGTGTTGATTTATTGACGGTTGCTCTTAGTAAGTGACTTAACCCTTTAACACCAGAGCTCCAGTGCTTTTGTTCTTTAGTACTGTAACTTTTCAACCGTTGAAAAGATTTTGTGTTTAAGCGTCACCGACTCAGGTGTTGAAGGGTTCAAAATCAGATAAATGCAGCCAGCATGAACAGGTTGAGCGCCATTAAAAAAATAACATACATATCAAGAAAAGAAAGAAACAAATATTTAGATTTAATCTCATTTGAAGAATTTAATCTTCTCTAAAAAATTGTCTTATGTCACTTTAGCTTGCACTATGATGCAGCCTTTATAAAGTGCAATAAATGACCACTCCACAAATGGAAGAGTGAATAAAAAGTCTCATTTTCCCTTTGGGCAATGACTTTAGAAACACAACTGCTGTGTTATTTGGCATCTTGCAATAGTGTAAGAAAGTCAAACTATTTTGTTTTCTTAAACAGCCAAAGTCAGTGTTAGCAAAAGTTGATGCTGATGCAACTCTTACCAAGTTATATAATAGTAAATATGCGTTTTATTCTCTGAGGCTAAAATATATTTATATAAGAAATAAACTCTTGTTTCCCTTAGCTCTCACATAAGGCATTTTTTGTCTTGTTCTTAGAAATAGTATTCTGTCTAGTATTCTGAAATAGTATTCTGAAAATGTGGCTGCTTAAAAATCTTTTAGTGGAACATTTTTCCACAATCATCTAATGATACAGACTTTTCTAAAAGAATAAAACAAACTCCTTCATTGTCATTTTTAACGATAGCAAATTTAAATACCTTGTTTCAAAATCCCTAATTCAGGAGTTTTGCCCCGTTCACACGCCATCTTAAATAATAGCATGAAACATTCAAACACACGTGCACAAACCTGCTGCCTGAGACCCTCTACCTGTTTGTGTTGCTTTAGTTGCCACAAACAGGCTGAAACTCCCGGCTGCTCAGAGCGAGAACACCAGAGTGGTCAGATGGGATATTGGAAAAACAAAGGGCAGTGGCAAAGGGATGAAAGCAGTTTGAGGCTATGCTTAGCATACGAGATAATGGTTTGACCATTAGAGGGGTAATACACGGCCAACAGATAAAGAGGGGGAGGAAATGACACAGATAAAAGGAGGGACAAAGCAGCTGACTCAGTTTGGCACAAACATTATGACTGCAGGGCTAAATTAAACACGTCCACTTACTTCACAATGAATGTTTTTAGTGACTTTTTAAATGTTAAACAGTTTGAACAAAGTCAGTGGCAAAAGCTGCAAGCCTTAATGGAATGGAAGAGAATTATTACAAACACAAGTACATTAAGGATCCTGTCTGACCTCATCTGTTAGTTTATCCATCAAACTCACAGATGCAAACAAAAAAGCTCCATTGAAGCCACACATTCTAAAAGACACCAGCAGGTAAAGGTGAGAATCGATGCTGACTGCAGGAATCATCATGTTTGCAGATGACATAGTGGTCTGAGTGAGAGCAGGAAGCAGGTGGAGGAATGAAGGTCAGCCACTAGGCTTGGGCGGTATTCATATTTTAATATTCAATATTCCTTCACATTTCATCTCGATATATCGAGTATATCGAGAGAGTGTGTACTTCCATGAGTGTGAGCTGGTCCTTCGTGCATTTGAAGGACCAGCACTTTGTCATGGGCGGTTGTGGGGGCCCTGGCACAATTTTCTTCGCGCAAGTGGAAAACAACTTTTGACAATTGGGGGCGGAGACAGAAAGCTGCTTTGGCGTTCTTCTGATTTTTTGGTGTTATTTATTAGTCAAAAATACGTCCTTAAATTAGAGGCATTTCTCTCTGTCACATTTTGATGCATAATTTAGAAACGACCTCACCGGCATTAAGGGGCTCTCCTTCTTCATTTACTTGGTCCTCCCAAACTGTGGGAGTTGTGTTAAGTCACCTGGTGCACAACTTTCCATCCTTCTTCCCGTCACTCGTCTGTCTCACCTCCGAGCTGTAACATGCCGATGTCACATGTTGAGAATACTCCCCATCAGATTATTATTAATATTTTTTAGAAGTGAAAATTTTAAACCTCAACTAATGCCACTAAACCTACAATCATCTTTAGGTATTAAATTCCATCCATTCATCCATCTTCCTGACCGCTTTGTCCCTTTCGGGGTCGCGGGGTGCCAGAGCCTAACCCGGCTGCTGATGGGCGAAGGCGGGGTACACCCTGGACAGGTCGCCAGTCTGTCACAGGGCCTCAATCACACACATTCACTCTCACAGACACACCTAGGGGCAATTTAGAGTCACCAATGAACCTATGAAGCATGTTTTTGGACGGTGGGAGGAAGCCGGAGTCCCCGGTGAAAACCCACGCATGCACGGGGAGAACATGCAAACTCCGGTATTAAATTCATTTTATTTAATTTTTTGTAGAAAGAACTCATGTCTTTAATAAGTCGGTAATGACGGTATTGAAAATGATATTGTGTCTTTCTTTAGACACAGTGTACAGTATTACCTTAATACCACATCAGCCTATTAGCCTCAACAAGACAGAGAATCTGTGTGAAAATGAGAGAACACCTTTTATTTCCAGTTCATGCTCTGTGACAGGTCGCTGAAGTGTTAACACAGTCTGCGTTCAAAGCTAACATCTCATTTAAAAATGGAGCCGACCGAAGGTCAGGTAGACTCCCACACGTTTGAAACACAGATAGAAGTGGAACATCGGAATCGATTAGGAGACTGGGGCCTCCTCAGACTCGTCTACCTTCTTTGCATTTGTTTTTCATGAAGGGAGGATGTCTTTTCCAGTATTTTATGCTAAAAAAAGACAGAAGTTATTTCCTTTATGAAAACACGACTTCTGTATGTTGTTGTTTATGTGTCTAAAGCTGGATTCATTCTGTTAAATTCAATTTTCTTTATTTACTACAAATTTAGAACAAATATATATATATATATTTTAATTGTTCTGCATGGAAATAGAAATAAATAAAAAAAAATGTGTGCAAAATCTGTGCAGCTTTGGTAGGTATTTGTAACATGGTGTTCACACTTTTATTACATTGGGAAACATAATGTGTTTCTAAATAAAAAGAGCAGAATAACTTCCTGCTTATGCACCACCAACCTACATGTAAGTCAGATGTGTGACTTTAAAAACATATTACTTTAGTTAAACATAAATTTCTGCAGTTACAATATTTTGCACACTTACAAAAATAGTTTGTGACTTCACACTTTTAAAGTCCTATGATAAAAACAAACAAACATACACCCATGTTTAGGGCTGACATGATTTGTCGACGACTAATTTAAAAGTTGATTAAGATGTGTGCTTTACATCACGTTTATGCATGATCCGATCAGTCGACTAATCGAAACGATAATCGGTGATTAGTTGACTGATAAAAGAATAATTTGTGGCACCCCCAGTGATGTGACATTCTATTGGTGCTCACACACAAATCTACAGACATAAACTCAAGATACAAACATAGACGTTTGAGACTGTGTGAACTAATCAACCAATCAGCATCTCCCTTTCATCAGCAGTAATTTGGCATCCACAAGCAGATCAGACAACAAATGTCTCATTTCTTTGTTTTCTTCAGGTATCCCCTTAAAAAGCCTTAAATTCCTTGAATTAGAAAATGTGGAAATAAGGCCTTAAAAAGTCTTCAATTTTGATATCTCAATCTTAAAATTAGTACAATTTCAAACTTTTCCCCATTAATTGTCAAAGCTTTAGATTATTGCACTTAGCTAAAATGTTTTGCCTTAGTTTTTAACAAATTGTAAATGATTCAAATGTCCCTATAAATTTGTTCACATCCAGCACTAGCACGCATGCATCAGTAATTATTATTTTTATTATTTTTTTATCCGTTTTGTTTCATTTAACCAAAAGAAAAGACAACTGTTTACACCAATTTGTTTGATTTTTTACGTTACTCCATTACTGACAAGTAATTGTTCTGAAGTTCAAGAATTTAGTTTTTTTTTTGTTATTAGAGCTGGAACAAAGGCAGAGAAACTGGTCTTAATTTTTCATTTGTAAGATCTTAAAGTCTTGAATTTCAGTATGAGAAATGTGTGGGAACCCTGTTTCTTATGGTTAATTTTTATGACTAATTCATCTTAGAATTCATATCTGTTATCTAGTCAAACATATATAATTTTTTAGTGTGTCGTTAATCAAACAATTGTGGCCAAAGTCCCCAATAAAGTCCGTTTAAAGAATTACTGAAAAAAACTCAACATTTCTCTGTTAATGAATGAACTTTTGTTTATATTTAATGTTTTATTGTTTGGACCCAATGAAGAGTTTGAGAAACATTAAGAATAGAAGCAGCATCTTTAAAATGTAAGATTTTTTTGTATTTTAGAGTTTTATGGGATAAAGAAAAACCCACTAAAAAGGTTAATTTTGTTTGTTTACTTGGGGCTGTAATTATAGGTAATTTCAGTATTTTTAAGTCAGTATTAATTGAAATTGTTGTTTGTGTGTTATTTTAAAACCACCCAAAACCAAATTTACATAATTATAATATTGCCAAACAGTTTTTTCCAAACCTCAAGTACCAACCACAGCAACAAGGAGGTCTGGATTGTATGCTAATGTACCATTTGATTGTTGTTGGGTTTAAAACAACTCTTAACATTTACAAATTTTCCCAAACAAACCAAAGAAAACATCTAGATTTTGAAGATATGCTATTTCTGAAGCAGGAAAAAATAAACATTGTCATATTTATTTATTTCTTTCAAAAATGTAGTTCTCATTCTCTGAAACCGTTTCACTTCTATCTGGGATAGACTCAGAGCATCACCAACAACAAATCACTTAGAACTTAAATGATCAAACATTGATGGATTTTCTTGCTCATAAAAGCTGTGAGGGAGAAATACTGTAACAGAGGAGAGATGAAAACAGACTGAGGCTGATGAAGGAGCAAATCTGATGGCTTATGGCAGCAGAGGAAAATGAAACAAAGCAAAAATAAAAACAAGAATCAAAGGCGCTCGGAGGCCAGAACACTGAGTGAAGGCTCCCATGTCACTTCAGTGACCGAGCAAAGACGCACAAACACTGACTGGAATAACACTGGATACACATGAAAAGGTCAAGTGAGCCCGATGGAAGTGTTATTTGGATCCTTCAAAAATCGCTGCAAATTAAGTAATGAAAAAGATGAAAAGGGCAGGAAAATCTAAGACAAAACGACGATTAGGCGGAAAATCAACAACTTCCTAGAGTACAGTGAAGCCTGAGCACAAAACATGGACGGCAGCATTGAAATTGTATTTTTTTTCCTATTTTTTTCCCATTTGTAATAGTTATATTACATTGGAACAACAACTGCAGGACCCCCCACTCAGAAAACAACAAAAAACAACACAAAGAAACAGACTAAAAGCATAAATAGATAAATTAGAAACAGTTGATGAGGAAAAAATGTGCACTAGTTTACATTTTAAGACATTACTAGTTAACTAGTAAGCAAAAATATGTTCCACTAGTAAAAAAGTTGTACTTTTGGCATTACTAGTTAGGCTTAAAACAGCCTAAAATCAAGGATATCGATTAAACGATAAAAAGGCTTGCCATAGAACACATTTGTAACCATCACACACAAAGGGCACAACTACTCTGAGGTCAGAACAACACAACGTTCAACGTCCAGATTCCGACATGTACGAGGCCACCAAGCATGTTTACTCCCTCAAGCTCCAGACAAACCGTGTTGCGGTCTTTGTGTAGCACGAACACTTCCAGAGAGGTAAACACCTTCAGTCTCAGCTGTCAGAGAGTGATGAATCGTTCTCTGTTGTCTCAGATGAAAGACCTGTACGAGTCTGAGCCAAGAGGCCCTCCGGAGAGCTCCAACACAATCAAAGGCATTGCGTCTTTTGACACTAATGGGGTTAAATTAAAGATCAAAACATCTACTCCAAAGTCAGGATGAAAACTTGAAGGGAAATAGTGATTCTTCAAAACCAGACGCAATTGGAAGTACGACGGTTACAAGTTTTACTTTCAGAGGCATTGCAGTCATCTGGCTCACTCTTAAGTGGAACTTTTTAATTTATTTGTTACAGTATTTTACACACATATGTTCATCTGTACGCATCCAAAACGAATAAAACAAAGCCTTACGCCAGATGTCACACAGATAATCAAAATTTAGCTTAAAGAAAAATGTCTAATATACTTTATATGGATTTGAATTTAAATTTCAAATAAGTAAACTCTGTTCTGGTTGATTTGTAAGTGGAAATAAATGCAGATTATTACTGGCAGAATCCAGAAGGATACAAAGAAAGGACTCTGGAGGGACAGGGAAGAATGTTGGAGTTTTTTAGGACATATATGAGCGCTGGAAGACAGAGGTGAGATGTACTGTAGGCGTAACAGAGAGGTTAAAGGATCAGCTTTGAGCTGATCCCTGGTGAGGTTAGACAGGAATCTCTGTAGGAATCTCTGTGGGTCACAGATGATATTGTGATTTGTTGTGAGAGCAGCTGGTGGAATATCTAGAGAAGTAGAGGTTTGCTCTGGAAATGAGAGGAATGAAAGTCAGTCACAGCGAGACAGAGAATCTATGTGAAAATGAGAGAAGCTGAAGTGGAACGGGAGGTTACAGGGAGCAGAGGCGAGGAACGAGGAGGACTTTAAGTACTGGGGGTCAACAGGTCAGATCAACAGAGTGCAGGAACGAGGTGAAGAGGCACACACGCAGGTTAGAACAGGTGGAGGAAGGTTACAGGTGTGATGTGTGACTAAAGAGTGTCGGCAAGAATGAAAGGAAAGGAGTAGAAGACTGTAGTGATGAGGGTTGGTATTAGGGCTGCCACGATTAGACATCGACTAACTTAATAGTCAGTTAGTTGTTGCTTTATATTATATGGAGACAGATTGTACATGTAGTAAAGCTGAAAGTTATAATGACATTATTCTCTTTGAACTAGTTTGGCATTTATTGAGGTTTTCTTTAGGCTATTTCGGAGTTTAGCTAATATTTTAGCTGCATGCTAGCTGGTTTGGCTAAGTTAGGTTTTTTTTTTATTGTTTGTTTTTTAGACTAAGTTTGAAGTTTCGCTAATAATTCAGCTGCCTGCTAGCTATTTCAACTAATATAGGATTTTTTTTGTTCTTTAGGCAATTTTGGAGTTTGGCTGATATTTCAGCTGCATGCTAGCTGTTTTGGCCAAGTTAGGATTTTTTCCTTTGTTTTTTAGGCTATTTTGAAGTTTAGCAAATATTTCAGCTACACGCTACCTATTTTGGTTAATTTAGGCTTTTTTGTTTTTTAGACTAATTTTGAAATTTAGCTAATATTTCAGCTGCATGCTAGCTGTTTTGGCTAAGTTAGGATTTTTTTTTCCATTTTCTTTAGGCAAATTTGGCAATTAACTAATATTTTAGCTGGCTATTAGCTTCAGCGTTTTCAGCTAAAAATTTCAGCATCTTGAGCTATCAGCACTAGCATCTTCAGTGGCCAAATGTGGCTTACAGCATTCACAGCATAATTGTAGGTAAAGCTATATGTCTAGTTTTTAGTTAGTTTAAAGTTAATGATGGTTAAGATGTGTGCTTAACACCCAGTTTGCGCATGACCCGATTAGTTGACTAATCGAAAAAAAATGGTCTGTGATTAGTCGACTATTAAAATAATAATTTTTGGCAGCATTTAGCTATGCTTTTGGTTTGAAGATACGATGAGAAAAAGACAGGAAGCAGGACTGAATCAGTCATGTCCAGATCCCCTCCTACTCACTATGGTGCGTTCTCTGTCTGAATCTACTAATTCCAAAACCAAGTGCACTAGAAATTTCCCAGAAGTCTTTGTGAAAAACTAGTGTGCATTGATGCTCACTAGATTAGGTAATATAGACCACAATGCATTGCAGTCAAACAATTTTGAACAAAAAAACGTGTTTAAATGTATTTTTTAAATAAACCATCCTCATTTTCACGATCGGAACACAGTAAATAAACGTCGTGAAATGTTCGTATTGATTTGATTGTGACGTCATATCCGGTGTTTGGAAAAAGAAAAGAAAAGCAGTGAGCATCGTGTCTGAATACCCATTAAAATCCAGGGGACTATATGGAACGCACTATATAGGTTTTTAGTAGTTAGGGGGGATTTGGACACAACCATCAACTGTTTTATTAATGGACGTAGTCGTGACTAATCGTCTAATCGTGGCAGCCCTCATTCATTCCAATATTAGGTTAAACCTGCAATTATTACTCTGTATTCTGACATTTGCAGCTTCAGCAGCTCCTCTCTGACTCCTCTGTCTGCAGCTGTTCCTGTTGGAGGAGCAGCATGACCTCCTCAGGCTCACCAGCCTTAGAACAAAGAAGAACGTAGGAAATGTCATCATTCACTCTGAGCAGTGGTGATTTAAAAAAAAGTTGACACTTTACATGTTTATTGTGTACTTTTGCTTTTTTTTTCTTTCATGTTTGCAAAAAGGACTAAAGATTTCCCTGACCTTAACCTCAGCTGGTCTCTAACTGAGTTTTTTTTTCTAAAACTTTATTATGAATCTTCTCTAAAGAATTTAATCCTAAAAGTTTTGAAATACTCATGTATCGGTCAGGAAAACATGAAATATGGAGTGAAACAAGTTTGCCTTTAGCACTTTGGTTCTCCCTGGAATCATATCAGGGATGACTTTTGTGAGTCGCCACAGAAGGTAAAGACGTTTTGTTGCCACGTACATATTTGGTGTTTCTGTATTCTGGAAAAAGAGCTCAGCTGTGCTCTGCTGTCCTTTTTCTCATCCTGCTGTCAGCATCCAGACTGATCAAACCGACAGCGGTATTAAAAAAATGATGTTAAGGGGATGGAGGGCAATTGGTTTTCTTCTCATGCTGAAGGTTGCTTCACATTTAATTTAAAGTTTATTGCAGCTTATCTCTGTGGGTTTGATTCATTTCCTTCAGCTGTTTTCAGGTGTGATAATAGTTCCACAACCAGGATGAGAGGCAGTACTCAGCCACTCAAATTAAAGCACTTTAAATGTAGAAATTCTTGTTTATTGCAAGCTTTACGTTTACATACCTTTTTAGACTAGACTGCTAATGTTTATGAACTTTTAGATAATTGTACTTCTTGTGCATTTAACTGATTTAAGTACCATGTAAAGTCTGCAATTTTTGTTTTGAAAAAATGTGCAGAATTTCTGCAAAAAAATTTACCTAAAATGATAAATGTATACGTACAAAACTTATTTTCATCTGCAGCTGAATTGAATTTATTTATTTAGTAAGGACAGATATAAAAATATACATACAGCAGAGCAGCAGTCCAATGACCACATCATTATGCTTTCAACAAGAGCTCATTTGCAGCATTAGCTTTTCATACAGTCAAAGTTGGGGTCAAATTTGCCAAATTACAAAACCAAGTGGGTACTTTTATAGTAAAAAAAGTTTGTGGAATTTCAGAAATGAGTAGATTAGTGATTCTAATCTTAGAGAAAAATATTTAAATTCATCAACTTAAATCAGAGTTCTGGACATTTCTTCACCCATAATTCAGAGTAATGTGCAATTCTTAATTGACAGTTCAGTTTGCAATTTGAAAATGAATTTTACAATTTACATTTTCCTTTAAATTTTGGTTTTAAACCCATGAAAATGAAAAATGCATTTGGTTTTGTTTTTATTGATTGAATTCTGAGTAGTTTGTCCTCTCTCGGTGGGCGGAGTGCTCCTGCCTCAGGTGGAGGAGTTTAAATATCTTGGGATCTTGTTCACGATTGAGGGAAGATCGGAGCGTGAGATTGACAGGTGGATTGGAGCGGCGTCCATCGTTATGCGGTCGCTGTACCGGTCCGTTTGGTGAAGAGAGAGCCGAGCCAGAAAGCAAAGCTCTCAATTTACCGGTTGATCTTTGTTTCAGTACTCACCTATGGTCATGAGCTCTGGGTCATGACTGAAAGAACGAGATCCTAAATACAAGCGTCTGAAATGAGTTTATCTGTAGGGTGTCTGGACGCTCCTTTAGAGATGGAGTGAGGAGGTCAGTCACCCAGAGAGCTCAGAGTAGAGCTGCTGCCAAGGTGGCTTGGGGAATCTGGTCCAGAAGCCTCCTCCGGTTCTCCCACTGGGCAGAGACGCCAGAGAAGACCCAGGACACGCTGGAGAGACTACGTCTCTCGGCTGGCCTGGGAACCCCTCGGGGTCCCCTCAGAGGAGCTGGAGTAGGTGAGCGGGGAGAGGGAAGTCTGGACATCTTTGCTTAGACTGCTGCCCCGAGACCCGGTCCCGGATGAAGCGGAGGAAGATGGATAAATTGCAAAATACATCGTCAGATTTCATGATCAAATGGCAGATTGAATATTGAGAATTGCATGTTACTTTGAATTATGGTGAAAAAAACTTTCATGCAGAATTGTCATTAACAAATGCATCTTTAAAATGTTTTTAGGGATAATGTGTGTGTTTTTTTTAATTGAAATAATGTCCTTTTCTGAATTAGTTCAAGCTGTGAGGTAAATATTTGTCCAATTGACTAACAGTTGATCTCTTGTTTCTTTTTTCAGACATCTGCTTGATAAAGACACATTCTCAAAGTCCGATCCAAGTGAGTACTCTGTTTTGGGTTCTATTTCTAGTCGTTTTTGTGGCACCTTTTTCTACCTGCAGGGGTGTCATTTGTGTTTCTTTCAGTACATTTGAACTTTTTGGTTCCTGTGTTCTTCTTCCTAGTGTGTGTGCTCTACACGCAGGGTGTTGAAACCAAACAGTGGAGAGAGGTGAGTGTAAAAACACAAGCGTTCACACGTACAGCTTTCTGTGGCACGTTTAGTGGAACAGAAATAGTTTAAGAATTCATTAAAGCAACTCGGAGATTCATTTTCTGAAAATGTCAGCACAAATCCTCTAATTGGAAACTTAAAAGTAAAAGAGAAGAAAGGGTTCTGCTTTATGTGAATGTCTATATGTTGACATTTTAGGGACAAAACCAGCTGAGTGGAGGCTCTTCATGGTTGAAGCATTATAATCACTTTCTTCTTTCGTCATCTGACTGTTTGTTTTATTTTTTTTGTCTCAAAGACTAAAAAAACACGACGAGAATAAATTAAAAGTCAAATCCTAATCATTAGAATGCAAATGAAGAAGGTAATTTATTTTTAATAACTGCACAAATTATCCAAATGTCACAGTAAAGATTTGTGTTCATAGATTTTGCTGTAAAATGATGATTTTAGCATCACAACTTGACATTTCTCACAGTAAAATAAAAAGTTGTTTATCTTCGACTATTGCAGTCTGTGGAAAACGGGAACTGTTGGTGACAGTGCAGGGCTGCCAGTCCTCTAAAGCATCTTCAGAAACTAACTGTCACTGCTCCTGAAGAGTTATTTCCTTTATTAGTTTATTGGACTTTCACTTTGCTATCATTTAAAACTGATGCTTATTTCCAACAACTCAGACACTAACGAAGTTTAAACTGTTGGAGGAGCTTTTAGAGCTGAGAGAAACACGGTGATTAAGAAGACTTGAAGGTTTGACACAAACATGTTTTCAGTTCAGTTTTATTTATATAGCATTTCAGACTTCTATTAACTCAACGTTAGGATTCAAAAAGTGGGTTAATGTAAGCTAAATGTATCAATCTATGTGTTCATATTTGTATAAAAAGTCTTCATTTAGTATATGAAATCCTTCTGTTACTGATGTGAGGATGAAAGTTTCATCACAGGACAACAGAAATCATTTTCCTGAAACAATAAACCCTTTTCACGTCACACATCGACGCTCCAGTGCAGAGTGGCTTCTGGTGTCTTTGGTTTAGAACCACAGTTCAAACAAAGTTTTAAGCAATTTTGTGTAAATAATAAAAAGTAACCAGCTGCAACCAAAATTTTTAGAATATGCATTTTATAAAAGTCCTATCTGGTTGTATTCATTGTTCCCTCCTAGATCGTTCACAAATCAAAGTACAAATGTCAGTAATCCTGTCTGCAGTCAGAACGCAGCAGCTGCTGCAGCTACTTCCCCAAATTGGATGATACCAACCAGTCGTGGATTATTTCTCTCTGACAACCTGGTTAAAGTTAGATAAAGGTTACAGGACTTCATTGAATGCTGCTTGTTTGATTATGAAGGTAATTATGATTTTATTCTTTTAATCTGTGCTAATGCTAACTAGCATTAGCTTTGGCTATGAGACGTGGAGCTGCAGAAAATCTTTTCTCACCAGTTAAAAGTTGACTAAATTTCCATGCTCACTAATCCTTGTAAACAGATCAAAAGTCAGAGAATTCCAGCGTTTCTCACATTAAAGTCAAACTTATTACTGTTGTAATGTTTTCTACTGCGGTCAGTGAGCTGCTGTTAGCTCAGCCGTGGTTCTAATATTTTACTCCTTGTTTTTGTTCATAACTGTGTCTAATCTACGGAGAAATTAAGGTAAAAAATGATCAAATTAATTAAAACTGTTGAAAAAAATATGAAAGTGACTATTTATACGTAGTGTTATAAAATACGTTCAATCAGAGAGGGTTTTTTTTACCGGGCCGCTCTTATTTTGGAAGCTGAAAATATGTGGCTCAATAGCTGCTCTGAACATTTTCACTGAACCAAACCATTCCTGTTCTTACAATTATTCCCTAAAATATCCAGTAGAACAAGAAAATGTATTCTGGTAAGCGATTAAAATGCGTACAGGCATGCAGCGATGTGCGTCTTCTTAAAATGTGGCCAACATGAATTTCCATCATTTTTAGTGCTCGATTGCATTTAAAATACATGTAAATAACATCAGCCAAAATAAAACCAGTAATCTCATCTGCTCAAATGAAAGGTCAATATTTTGAATAAAACCTCAAATATGGAAGAATTATTCAAACTTGTATTTCGATTTGTGAACGATCTAAGATAGGAAATAAAAATACAGTTCAGCAGGACTTTCGTCAAATAAATATTGTACGTTTTTCTATTTAAATTGATAAGGTTACCTTTTATTATTTACCTAAAATTGTGTCAAACATCGTTCAGCTGTCAGCTTTGCCGTTCTAACGCTGGAAGTCACTATTCACTTTTCCAGCCCTGTCTATATTTTGTCTGACGTCACCGTGAAAAGGGTCTATGGTGGATGAAATGTTGTTTAGAGGAAAGTCTCCACAGCATTTATATTACTATTATTTACTTTATTTAGATAAAACCCTCCAGCATTTGTATGTTTGTCTTCTGTCCACCCACACACAGCAGATGGCTGCGTAAGAGAAGACTTCAGACGTTCTGCTGAACATATACTCAACAAATGTGTACACTAGTAAAGGTCCTGAATCCCGATGGCTCTAATACACATGACACTTTTTAAATCTCCTTATTACATTGAATAATACCTAGTAAGTGCAGTTAACTGCACAAGACATAATGAGCTTTTCTGTTTTATTATTGTTTCTGTCAATCTTTCTTGACAAACTGTAAATCCATTTTTCTGCTTCCTCTGACAAATTATCACATCAGGGTGACGGTTTGTGAGCTCGGATTGAATAAACGAGTCAGAAAGGGGCTTGTGGGTAATGTTTTCTGACAGGACCCTGTAGCACGCGGGTCATTCTGGGGCCACATTTGGCCATGACTCCCATTTCCTCCAGTCACTCATATTTATGCCTTTGACTCATTCCAAGCTTTTTTCATTCTTACTGAACTGCAAAATTATTCCTGACTGGTTCCAGGTCTTTCCTTTTTACCACATTGTTCTCCTCTGGAGTGGTTACGTTTCAGAACATTCTGGGGGAAATTTCATGTTTTTGGTTATTTTACTACAGCAGGAACTCTCTCAGGTCACTGAATAGAATAGAATTTCACTTTATTTCTTCTCTCATGTCCCACCATATCCATGATAAACAAGAGTCATCCATACATAATAAACAAAACCGTGTAACACACGAGTGAAGGAGAACGCCTCTTTAGCAAAAACACAACATTGGCCATTCAAGTCACAGAATTACTTATATCTTTTTAACACAACTTATAATTTTTAAATACTAGTTTTTTATACCATCTTTTTAATAGCGAAATTGTTTGTGAGGTTTTAAGAATGCCACTTTTTTATTCCTATAAACACAACACCTTTTTGTCTTAATAAAGTCCATACAAGGGTAAATAAAAGTCTAATTTCCTTTTATCATGGTAATTAGTAATACATTTAAATGTCCCACACATAATAGAATAGAATGTCTTTATATCTAAAGCACTTTTCCCAGAAAGAATCACAAAGTCCTTTACAAAAAAAAAAAAAAAATCAAATCAAAACAGAGAGGTAATAAAATCCAAAAATAATAATAAAAATGTGACACAGTGACAGTGGGAGGGACTTCCTAAAAAGAAAAGAGAGATATCTTTTTGGAAATTCTTAGATTTTGGTTGAAAGATGTCAGGGATCGGGCCGAAGAGTATGAGGTTTAAAGGTCAGAGATGTTCATCAGGGTTTGACCATGGCTCTAAAGCACAATTTTTAAAAATCAATTTGACAGGTAACCGATGTAAAGCAGACAGTGGAATGATGTGCAGAGTTTAGGACAAGACGGTTTACAACAGTTTGTTAAAGCAGGTAAAAAGAGAGTTACAGTAATCTAAACAAGAGGAAATAAAAGCATGCATAGTCATTTCTGGGTCAGATCGTGACAAAATACTTTTGCTATTTGCCACATTCCTCAGATGATTAAAGCATTTTTTTTTTTATCTGTTTTAAGTGATTTTCCAGGATAAAGACTTTTCAAACAACCCACTGAGGTTTGTAAGACTTAACTGGAAAGAATAACAAAAAAAGTCGAGGTGTTGTCTGATGGAGGGAATTTTATTTTCTAGAGCAAGAATCATTGTCTCTGTTTTCTGGGTGTTTAAGAGTAAATGATTCTTACACAGCCATGTTCTAATGCTGGTCTAACAATTCAACAGATAGTTTAGTTTCCAATAATCCTCTTCCAGGAAAGAACAATAAAGCTGGATATCATTTGCATAGAATGATAGGAAATGTGGATGAACTGAGTACTGAGTCTCCCAACGGGAATCATATATGAGATGAATAAAATAGGGCCAAGTACAGAACCTTGGGGAACGCCACAAGATAGATTTTCTATTGCAGAGGTTAAGGAAGCGACAGCCACATTGAAAGCTCTTCCACTAAAGTATAAAATAAACCGATTTAATACTGACGCAGAGACCATAGTAATCAATTAAAATGTGAATCATTACATTTGAAACATCATAAATGCTTATTGAAACATTTTCTGCAGTTTCACATTTACTTTTTCCAGAGTAACTGTATTAAAAGTCCCACTCCGATCACCCTTTGATCAATTTTTAAAGCGTTCCCTGTGGTCTTTTAAAGATGATTATTAAAAAAAAGATTATTTAAAAAATTGACGATGATTAACAGACAGCACTTTTAAAACACCATTCATAGAGGTCAACAGGCAAAAAAGTTGATTTAGGGTTTGGTTATCCTTTAAGGACTCCTTTAATTTAAAAAAAGAAAAAGTTAGGAAAATATAAAAAGAAATCAAAAATAAAAATATATTTAAACTTGATTTACACATATTTGGATCAGTGTCTTGATTTGTTTTACTTATTAGGAATTAGGACAACATGTAATAACATAATGCTTAGATATATGGTTTTTATTTCTATTAAGGTATTAAACAAGCTTTGTCCAAAATTTTCATTCTGAGCCTCAAAATAGGTTCCAAAGTACAACTTATCGAATTTTGGGAGTTTTAAATGCCTAAAATGTGCTTGCTAATTAAATAGAACTGACAGTTTTAGTAGCAGGGCCTCCTATAGTGATCACTGTGAAGTCCTCTACAGAAAAACTGTAGACGTTCGAGTAAAAGCCAGTACTATTTTGAATGATCTCCCACTCTCTGTAAGGAAATATCCCACATTAAAAAATCAAGACTCTCCTCAAAGTTTGGTTTAAGGCAAATCAGTCCTGTAACCATATATATTTTAAGCTTGTAGTGTCCTGTGGTGTTCTCTTATTGTTATGTCTTATCCAATGTCTCATTAAGTTCTAGTTTTCTCCTGTCTACTAAGGATGTAAATTAGCATGATTGTTATACTCCTGCATACTTCCATCTATCACTGTCTGGATCAATGTTCATTAATGTGCACGGTCTCTATCAAACAAATTCTTTTCTGCCTTCTGAGCGGTAGCAGAACACAAAGCCAGAACATAAAAACAAGGCCTTCTTCCTTTGGCAGTCACATATAGTACATTTACAAGATGCATATGGTGACTTTATTGCCAAAGACAACCGAGAATTGACTGTGATCAGGAATCCAATATGCAGCATGTTTGGCTGATTGGGAAGAACGTGCAGAAATGTTTTGCAGTGAATGAGACTTTTATCTGGATGGAAATGCAGATCTGCAGCACATAGATGGAACACTAATTCAATAGAGTGCACTGGATCTGTGTGTAAGAAACGGCGGATGGTCTTAAAGGTAAATGTAACCGGCAGGTGTAGAGGACGGCACGTTTCTTTGGCGATTTCCTTTAGTGGAGTTAAGAAGAGTCATCAATCTGTGGGTAGAAGAGTCCCCTGGTGTTGGCTCTTTATTCTATCCTGGGGTCTTTTGATTGAAGAGATGGTTTTTGGGCCAGTAATTACACATATTTTCTGTGATTTGAACATCAGAATGCTGTGATCTAGCCTTTCTTTTTCCTGCTGTAAAGCTGTTTCTTTGTGTGTGATGCTCTGATGTGTCTGTCCTCTCGCTCTGGAGACTCACCAGCACGTTCACGTTCGTAGTGTTTGGGTCTTTGAGAATATCAAGCAGCGAAAGGCGGCGGGGGGGCACCTTCAAAAACTACTGACACAAAGACTTAACACTTTTGTGCTAAATTTCTACCAGCTAAATTCATTTGAGCACTTTATGTCTTTGTAAATCTAAATTTGTTGTGCTGTCACATGGTAATAATATAGTTCTCATTTTTTTTTTAAATAAAACTATGTTAAATTAGCTTCAGTGTAGTTTCTTCTGTCAGAGATGTATTGAAAACAAATCAAACTTGATTATTTTTTAGGCTTTAATTTAAGAAACAATTATTTTGAGTGCTCTTTATTGACGTGACTTCCTGTTTGGGAGGAGCAACATGCATGCAGGTGTTGTTCATTAAGCTAATGAAATGCCTGAGCAGAGCTTATTGAAGCTTGCCCTTGAAAGACAAAGTGTAAATATAAATACTAATAATCAATATAGAAAACACTACTTTTAATAATGATTTTAAATAATGATAATGTTAATAATTAGGGCTGTCAGATTTGTCGCGTTAAAAACGCATTAATCTGACGTGTGCTTGACGCCGCCAATTTTTTTGACGCATTAATCGCGGACTTTCTCATACGTGCCTTTCCATACCGCGCGCGCGGGCGTCCCGCCCTCCAACTCACCGGCTGCTCTCACTAGATCACGGGCGGGTCTCCAACCTCAGAGCTGCGAGCTAAAACCGGACCGGCGCTAGGACCTGGAGAGCTCCTGCACCCTAACCCGGCTACGGTTCGCGTCCAGTACCACGTCTGGTGGTACCGGCTCGTGTCCGGCGCCGCGTCCCGAGAGCTGCGGACCCCCGACGTTCCGAACAGCAAGCGCACCGGGGGACGTTTTAAATGTTCTGGAGGTTTAAGCGTGATCCAGCCCCAGCATAGCGGTCTGTCTGCCGGCATATTCATGATGAGCTCCGCTGGACACGTCGCTGCATCGAGCTGCAGCCAGAGAACGCGGCGGCAGTAACAGACTGTCAAACTATCCACAGTGTATCCCGCTTTTCTCAGTCTTTAATGTTTTAAAAAACAAAAGTTAATTGGAAATGATAAATCTCTATTTCATTTATTACTGTAGTTCAGCAGAGGAGGAAAAGATTTGGTCCTGACAAAAAATGAACATGAAAGTGTTATGGAAATTTGATTTTTGATGTTTTTTATTTTATTTTACTGAACGTTGATTGAAGTTTTGAATTTAAAATGCCCTTCACTTGCACTTGGGCTTTTGTTAGGCATTTTATGTTACAGCCTTTTATTGTTAAGAAAGTTTATCTCAATACAATGTTACAAAATAAAGTATTTCTGATGAAAACTATTAATTTTGTCATTCTTGTTTTCATAATTAATGTAGAACTACTAAATTCCACGAACCACACATGTTTTTTCCTTAAAAAAAGGCCACATGTAAATTTGCGATTAATCGCGAGGTAACTGTGGACAAATGCGATTAATCGCGATTAAAAATTTTAATCGCCTGACAGCTCTATTAATAATATAAATTACAGTGGAAAAAAGGTAGTGGCAATCACTTAAATATATATATATATATAAATGTCTATTCATGTTTAATATTTGGCTGGTTTTGTTAATGACTGAATAATCTTCATATATGTTAATATTCATCATATATTCTTGTTTTGTGTCATTCTCACATACTTAAAGCCATTTTAAACTTTAGAATACCTTTGTATTGTTTTTGTTCAGATGCTAGACTCTTCTAGAATGTTGCTGCACACACAGTCGCACAAAATCCTCTCTGGTTTGGTCACACCATTAGTAGTTTACATTTTTCTGATTGTTTTAGTTTATGTGAACTTTCTCCCATGATGAATACTTTCTGGATATTATTTGCTAGTAAGAAGTTATATGCTCGATATGCAATTATAACCTGTTTGTTATTTTCAAAGTTTATAACATTTTTGACTGTATAAAAACTTATTTAGAGATCTAAATATCCTACTTTATGGATGATCCAGACTGTATATGAAGATTTACAGTTTAGTGGAGGTTCATCTGACATTTTTAACTAAGTTTTGAGTTTTTTTTTTTTGCTTTATTTTTGGATATAATGTCTCTACATGTTTGATATTTTACTATAAAACTTAATTTTGTTGTAAAAAAATAAAGTTTACTACTTGGATTTGAGGTTGATGGACAGTTTTAATTGTTTAATTATTGTGTATTAAAATAGAGGCTGGGGTTTTACTACAAAATAGATATCAAGTATTTCTTAAAGACAAACTATTAGAGCAAAAACCCATCAAAGGCCCTGTGCTACACAGGGTTAAACCAGGTGATAAAATGTGACAGAAAAGCTGATTGAAACATGTAACACAGCTCCTCACATGCCAAACAGCCCAAATGTATTTGATCTGAGACTTTAAGACCATATGTCATGTTTCCATGCAGTGTTCCAAAACCAGGAGGGAAAGATGTTCTCACTGATCTTAGAGGAGCTGGAGGTGTTTCCAACACATTCTGCAGCGCTTTCACTCAGCCGTCAGTGTTTATTCAGAGCTCAGATCCTGCAACACAAACCACAAAAGATGTAAAGCGCTTATGAGGGGCTTAAGTGCAGCACACGGAACCCGAGGAAAAGATTTAGCATAAGATTTAATTAATCTTCAGCAAACAGCCAAAACAGTCTCTGAATAATCTAAACACTGACAGTTAACAGGGAGAGATCCGGAGCAGACTCTGAAATCCGGTCTACAGCCAGACCAACTCCAGAGTCAGGAGGGAGAAAACTGAGACTGGAGCTTTAGAAAAAGCTAGCTCTGCAGAATACATGGAAAACTGGTACAACTAGCATCAGTGAAGATGCAAAATACGACGAGAAGCTTAAAAATCTTTCGAACAAATGGGTAATTTTAGGATGGGTTTCTCAAGAACTGGTGGTGTAAGAACCAATAGACCAGCCTTGGTGCAGACACTTAACTTAATAACTAAACTTAAAGAGGGAAAAACTCAGAGAGAAACAAAAAGGTGAAAAAATGAACTGAAAATTAGACTCTTAAAGTTCCACTTTTGATATCTTCTTTCCATCAACAGCTCTGCTGCACATGCACTAAACCCTCATCTGTTCCTAGTGTCTAGTTCAGGTTCTGGAGAAGAGAAGATGGTATCTTCACATTGACTGCAGTCAAATGAGCCGCCGTTCACATTTCTGTGGTCAAATCAGCATCACTGGATTTTTGGTGTGAGTTTCATCCAATACTTACGGTAGCAGGACTGAGAACGCTGGAAAATCTCCACCAGACTCCACGGAGCTTCTTGATGTGACCACGGAAATGTGAACGGCGGCTCATTTGACCGCAGTTGGAAAGGATTGTAAATCAATGAAAGAGCATTTTGATGTTAGCTTTGATTATTTTATCAAGAACTCTGAGAAACCAATGATTGAATGTATTGATCACAGTCAATAAACATTGGAGAATTAGCTAAAAGAGTCTTTGGTGAACTGGAAGGAGAAAGAATCAGGATTTTGGAGGAAGTTCTGTCCATGAAGATCTTCACTTCCTCGTCCAGCTGACATCCGGATCAGAACCATACGGCTGGACATTACCCAGATTGATGGATGTTTTTATGTAGCAGACGTGAAGATCTATGCTGGTGAGACACAGAGCTATCATAATCAGATGGGGGGGATCAGACGGGGCTGCTCAGCTCCTAAAGCCACGCCCCCTCAGAGGAGATTTTGGAAACATAGGCTTCAGATCAACATGAAAAATAGCTTTTTAAGACATTTGGGTTGAGGGATTTTGGTTAAAAACTTCATAATCGTAATTAAAACACTACTGAGAACCCTATTTTTTTTTAATAAAAAAAATGTTGCAGGGAGACTTTAAGGCTTCGAGACAAACTATTTAAGTCAGAACTTTCATCTATTTGGGAGAAAGGTTTAACAACCATTGGGGTATTTAGAATGGAAATCCTGGGAAACATTATTCACCAAAGTGAATATTGTTTCAGTTATCAGGGTGGAATTTTAATGGCTAAATCTTAGTTTCTTTTTCTTTTACTACACAGCACTGGATATGTACTTGTAGCAACATTTGCTCACTGTGTTTGTGCAGTTTTGTCTGACCGGTGAGAGTAGAGTGCCTCCTGTGGGAGGATGCACAGCTAAAGCATAAACTATTAGCTAATGGTTTAAAGTCAATCTATGTCAGAGATAACAACAGCCTTTCACAGTAGGAAGTATTTTTAGACAGAATATCTGATGGTGCAAATGGACAGGAAAACAACATGGCTGAGATGTTTTGAAGTCTGTTGGAGACGCTCTGATACATTCAAAAACCAACTTCGCAATTTAACATGTTCTGGTGAGAGTTTTCTTAATAATGGAAGCCATATATAAAGAAAATTAAGCTCAAAATTGCAGTTCTGAGTACTTCTTTATGCAAGTATGAATTTTGAGAAGATGAAAAAATACAGTTGGAAAATGCCTGAGACAAAGGTGTTTCCCCGTTTATTTCATTTTTCGCGGTTGCACATATTCACAATTTTTTTTTTTTGTCACATGACTCCTCTAGTTTGTCACAAAAACTCAGACAACTCCAGTCGCTTCCATGCAACTTTCCCAGGAAAATGGAGATGAAAAGCATGCCGACTATTGGCTACGCACACACAGCAAGCCAAAGACTCTTCCCAACCAGTTCCTGTGAACGCCTGCATGGAGAAATGCCATCAGCTGATACAGAAGCGGCTTGAAAGTATTTTGATAATCGCGAAGAAAAATGGTCATCCGAAGCAGGTATTTACTATGGATGAAACCACCAAATTCTGGAAGAAGATGTCCTCTCTGACTTAACTGATGAAGGAGGAAACACACGGTCCTGGTTTAAAGGCACAGAGACAAAGTGACAGTCCATGATCTTTATTAAAAAGAAGACAAAAAAGTCTTTATGTTGAACAATACTCCAATGTTCTTTAACCCTTTAAGGGCCTGCTCAACCAAACAGAGGTAAACATGTTTTTAAAAATATTGATTGTGGGTATTACTCCCCAACGAACGGAGCCCCTAAAGTGACATTGAAGAAAAGAAAAATTGAAGTATTATTTTTTTCTTTAAAAAAATTGAAATAATATACTAATAAAAAAATCTGGTTACTAATTGATTCATTAATTAGTAACCAGAACATTTTTTAAATTCTGTTTAGGAAAAGAAAAACGGCTACAATCTGGTGTGCACCAATTACTTACCAGCATTTTTTTTACTACTTTATTTTTTAGAAAAAAAAACTTTTTTCTTTTACTTCATTTTTTTTTTTTTTTACAGAGCCCTAAGTATTTTTTTTAAAACCTTTTGTTTCTTTTGACCTTCATTTTTTAATTTTATTTATTTATTTTTTTAACTTTAATGTCCTTTAATGGGTTGCATACCAAGGCAATATGTGGCAGAATAAAATACCTTTTTTTGTGTTTTTTTTTTTTCTTTTTTGGATAGTTAATGGGCTAATAAATGTTTTACAAAGCATGATCAGAAATGTTTCTGACGAGTATGGATCGGTAATGGACATTGCTCGGGATACTGTTTTTACTTTTTTTATACCTTTTTAAACTAAATTCCTCATCAGCAGAACTGAAGTAGAACCAGAAATATGTCTTCTAGATCCGCCTTTAAAGTCCAGCTGTCCTGAAAACAGAATCCTGTGAAATCAACATTGTTTTGACTGTTATATCAATGAACAAACAAATATTTTGTCTAACGTTTAAATATTATTATTGTGTATCACCAATATTGAACAAATTCCAAATCATTTGCATTTGTTCTATCAAGTGTACATGTTTATGTCTACTGACTGTTTGCTGCTCCTTTTTTGTTTTTCTAAGACTTTAAAGTGAACTTAAGGATATACTTTTTAATAATACCAGTTGC
>NC_050516.1:23535558-23545111 GCF_002922805.2 Oryzias melastigma
TTAGCAGAACTGAAGTAGAACCAGAAATATGTCTTCTAGATCCGCCTTTAAAGTCCAGCTGTCCTGAAAAACAGAATCCTGTGAAATCAACATTGTTTTGACTGTTATATCAATGAACAAACAAATATTTTGTCTAACAACTGTTTGAATATTACTATTGTGTATCACCAATATTGAACAAATTCCAAATCATTTGCATTCGTTCTATCAAGTGTACTTGTTCATGTCTACTGACTGTTTGCTGCTCCTTTTTTGTTTTTCTAAGACTTTAAAGTGAACTTAAGGATATACTTTTTAATAATACCAGTTGCTGAGAGTTTCCCCAAAATGAAAGCCGCAGCCAGCTCGCATCCTGCCACTCCATCATTAAAAAGGAATGAACATTAAAAACTCATCTATTTAGAGTCCAACACCCCTCAAAATACTCCTAACTCCACCACTCCTGGAGAGTTGTTCGATGGCGTTTGTGTTTCTGAGGGCTTATCTTTGTCTACTTGTAAACACACCCCAGTGGTTTTTATTGCAGTACTAAGCTCAAAAAAAGAAAAAGTTGAGCTAGTAGACTAATTCACAGTGGTGTCATTTACCTCTGTCTGTGAAAACATGAGACGCCACCAAGCTCATTATATCAACACATGGTACTGGGGAGCGAGCATGCTGCAAGGGAGGAAAAACGCTTGTTGGCCATAGAACAACAAGACATTTGGAGGGCACAAATCCCCAGCCTAGGTTTGTGTGTGCCCCAGGGAGGAAGATAATGAAATGCTGGTCTGGTTTGGGCGAGAAAAACAACAAAGACAGTATAGGATTATCCTCACATCCTGGTATTGCTCTCCAGAACATTCATGAATGCTTGTTTTCACTCACAGAGTCTTCTTAAGACACTCTCACTCTGTTGCTTTATCTGTCGCCTGAAAACTTCGATTTACCATAAGAGCAACTTCTGGAGACCCTGTGCATATATATATATATATTAGAGCTCTCAGGTGATTACATTTTTTAATCGCGATTAATCGCATTTCCATAGTTAACTTGCGATTAATTGCCAATTTACATGTGGCCTTTTTTTAAGAAAAAATGTGTGCTTCGTGGAATTTAGGAGTTCTACATTAATTATGAAAACAAGAATGACAAAATTAATAGTTTTCATCAGAAATACTTTATTTTGTAACATTATATTGAGATAAACTTTCTTAAGAATAAAAGGCTGTAACATAAAATGCCTAACAAAAGCCCAAGTGCAAGTGAAGGGCATTTTAAATTCAAAACTTCATTCAACGTTCAGTAAAATAAAATAAAAAACATCAAAAATAAAATTTTCCATAACACTTTCATGTTCATTTTTTGTCAGGACCAAATCTTTTCCTCCTCTGCTGAACTGCAGTAAAAAATGAAATAGAGATGTATCATTTCCAATAACTTTTGTTTTTTAAAGCATAAAAGACTGAGAAAAGCGGGATACTCTGTGGATAGTTTGATAGTCTGTTACTGCCGCCGCGTAACGACGTGTCCAGCGGAGCTCACGCCATGAATATGCCGGCAGACAGACCGCTATGCTGGGGCTGGATCACGCTTAAACCTCCAGAACATTTAAAACGTCCCCCGGTGCGCTTGCTGTTCGGAACCTCGGGGGTCCGCAGCCCTCGGGATGCGGCGCCGGACGCGAGCCGGTACCACCAGACGTGGTACTGGACGCGAACCGGAGCCGGGTTAGGGGGCAGGAGCTCTCCGCGTCCTGGCGCCGGGCCGGTTCTAGCTAGCAGCTCGGTGGTTGGAGACCCGCCCGTGATCTAGAGAGAGCAGCCGGTGAGTTGGAGGGCGATGAGGGACGCCTGCACGCGGTGTGGAAAGGCACGTATGAGAAAATCCGCAATTAATGCGTCAAAAAAAATTCTCTGCGTCATGCACATGTCAAATTAACGCGTAACTAACGCGACAAATCTGACAACCCTAATATATATATTTATATATATATATATATATATATATATATATATATATATATATATATCTATAATATGTAATGTGTATATATATGTGTATATTATGTATATTATATGTATATATATATATATATATATATATAAAATGTGTGTTAACCTTCCGCTCTCCTTAGCTTGTTTACATTAAAAGTAGGGTCACCATTGATTTTTGACTTTCACTAATGTCCATGTCAGACATAAAATCCTGTCCACTTTTGTCCACATTTGTCATGGAAGGAATCACACATCAATATGTGGTTGGAGTCATCTGGACCCCAAAGAGAGCGGAAGGGATATATATGTATATATATATATATACATATATATATATGTGTGTGTGTGTGTATATGTGTATATATATGCATACATAAATGTGTGAGTAGATGTTAGAAGTTCATTGCAGATTTTCATTAGCCAACTCCTGCAGGCCCGCAGCATCCAATGAACTCTGCAGAACAGTACTTTCTAACCAGTGGGGAAATCACATTACAGAGCTCCTCTTTGCCTTCACTTGTCTTCTTACTAACATGTGCTCACAGCCTCATCACTACCTCTGGCTCTCTGAGCAGTTCCAGTGTCATTACCCTTCTCCTTCTCATTTGTAACATGCAGATAATCAGTTAGTGAGCTCTAGAGAAAACTTTATTCAAAGTTAATTTAGAGTTTATAATTAATCTGCAAATATTTCTAATGTACTGGTCCCTCATGCTCTGATCTCTGAATTTAAAGAGGAAACTGAAATAAAAATATAATTGAAATAAACGGTTGTTGAGAAAATACATAAACGCAATTTATTTTCAGTTTTCCCAGTTTTCAGTCTTTTCCTGAGGAGACATATACTTAAATTTATTGCAGCGAGGCTGAATCTTTAGTTTCTTCCTGACTGCAATACAAACAAAAGATGTTTTTGCAAACAAAACAAAAAAATCCCTGATGAGTCAGGAGGACCAGTTAGCAAGGATGTGATCCATTATGACCCACTCCAATCAGCTTTTGACCCACTACAAAAGTGTTCCCAGTGTTTGTGTTGTTAATGGTGTTGAAAACCTGTTATTTCTAGGACATAACTTCTGCAGAGCAGCAATTGTCCGTTAAAAATTAGCCTCTGACTTGTGGGCAGAACCGTTGGAGCGGAACAACACCGCCCCCCTCCCTACCACCCACCAATCAAGAACTTGGTAAAAACCCCAAAAACTAGAATTTCATTAGAGTTGTAATCCTTTTTATTTCAACTTTTTACTACAACACCAAAAATACCCTTCTTTCTTTTCTGTTTAAAAAGGCTTTTGCTAGTCCGCGTGTCATTTCATTAAAGGTTAAAAATAAAGTAGGTTTATTTAGGAAGAAAACATCTGTAACCAATGATTAGACATCAGTGGCTCCAGACTGTTAAGCAAACCTCCCACTGATGCATCCATCTGCAGCATCTTTTTTCTTTAACTTTATTCAGAATGTAAGACGTACATGAACAGTGAAAAACAAACTGTACATCAATTTCTCCCAAATAAACCACCGGGAGGGTTACAAAGTTCAGCAAAACTAGAAGAGACTTTGTGTTATTCTGTATATAAGACAAGTTATAGGTTTTAAGTCTGTTTTTGTTTTTCACATTTAGAGAAATGGTGTGTAAATATTAGAGGTGTGTATTGACAAGAGCCTTACGATACGTATCCTGATACGTGTCTCACAATACGATGCGTATCATGATATATCTCAAGTCTGTACCAGAAATTTTAGTATGACTTAGGAAAAAAACTCTACCTGACTATTAATACATCTTTCATTGTAATAAAATGGTAAAATTCATTTTATTTAGTGATCACAACATTAAGTCCTGAGTTTGGGTTCGATACCCATCCGAATAAAAGTAGTACATGACTTATAACAACAAAAACGACGAGGCTTACGGAGCATTTAACACAAGCTGGATCTCCTGAAATTTTTTGATTTATTTATTTTTTAATCTCGTGAGATCTTGTTGTTTTGGTCACAGTGTAGAGCTGCTCAAAGAGGCTCAGTGTGCTCTGCTTTCAACTAGCGGCCGGGTGTTTTTTTTGGAAAACATAAGTAAGACGCTGAACTATGTTCATAAAAATTATCGTCTTGTCAGCATTTTTAATCGATAAATGAAATATCGCAATATATTGCCAAATTGATTCTCCCCTACAACCCGACTAAATACTGTCGGATTTGGGCATTTAATCGATACATTTATTTTTCTGACTACACTATTTTGTTTATATCAGATTTATCAGAATTGTGAAGATAGCTTATTATCATAATTAGTAAAAAACATCTGCAGCATCCTGAACTAAACTTTCCTTGCAGGCGTTTTGATAGAACGATTCCTGTGAAAAAACAGAGGCTGTGTCTGTGATTTGTTTTTTATCTTGTTTCTGTGTAATGTGGTAAAAAAAAAAAAAAACTAACAAATTAAGATACCCCGAAGCATTTTTGTCCATTTGGTTGCAGAAATCGTCTTTCTTTGCTTTAATTAGCTTGAATCTATAAAGCATAAAATGATTTATGAAATGTTTTTCATAGTTTGGACATGTCTGGATTCCTGCCAACATATTTTCTGGAATATTTCCCTGCATTTGCAGTTTAGTGTGAGAATTCCTCTAATTGGGAAACTTTAATTACAGCTTTTCACACTCGCTTCTCCTTCCACTCCTCTCTAACTCCCATTCACCCACACCGTGCCTGTCCAAACCACCTTTTTTCCTCTCATCTACCCCTGAACCAGTTTGAGACTTGGCCTGGTTTCCTGCCTGCCTGTGCGGTATATCTTTAGGTGTTTCTCTGCCCACACAGTTTTCTCATCTCCTATTTTATCTGGTTCCCTCTGTGGGGTTGATGAGTGGGTTTTCCTGCTGTAATTAATGTGAGAGAGGGGTGAGGATCAAGAAACCAGCAAATACTCTTGGCTTCCTCCCCACAACACCATGTAAGCAGTTAATCAGGTACACCTTCATTAAAAATACTGTGTCTTGGAACCTGTTATTCAGAGCCTAAGGATAGAATGAAAAATAAAAAGTAGGGTTCAAATTCTGCTGCTTTGCTCGTTTGAGAAGTTAAAGACCTTCCTTTTTAAGCCTCCAATTTATTAAAAACCTGTTCTGATGTGATTTATTTTTATGTACTTATTTTATTGGGTCATGCTTAGCTCTTTTTTAAATGTAATTAAATAAATAGACATTTTTTAATAATCACTTATTTTATTTCCGACTATAAAAAAATATGTTTTGCCTCATGTTGAGGCTAAATTAGGAAACGTTCTGTGAGTTTTCTGATCCTTTACACCCCTAATTTTTAGCCACCATATTTTCTTCCACCTGGTCCCACTCACTTAGGGGTCGTTTCTATCCGTTTTTCCTGGTTCTCTTTTCTTGTAAAGAAGTTTACGATTAGACATTGTGCCGTTAAAAGTTTTTGGTGTTTTTAAAATGTTCTTGTAGCTTTTTTTTGTTTGTTTTTTAATGGAGAACGTAAAAGAATTTAAAATTTAAACTGCATTTCCGAATATTTCTTCATTCAAATCCCTTTGGATCAGGAGCAGATGAAAACCATGAAAACCATTGGTTTGAAAAAGCTCATGTTTGTGACACAGAAACTACAATGGGCCCTCCTCTGCTTCAATTCTGTTGCATTAACATCTTAATTTTCCTTGAATGAGCTGCCATATGGCTCAAACTGCGTACAACTGCATAACTTCCATTTTGGCTTGCTGTTTTATTTATTTATCTTTTTTGCAATACTAATGCTATCTTAGTGAGGGACTGTGAGCTAGTGGGGGAATGAGAATTTCTGAGGAAATTCTGCTGCTCTGCAGAGAATATGTATTAAAAAATGACACAGGCTTTTTGATTTTTAGCTAAAAACGGCATAATCATAATTAAAAGAGAACAATTTTACAACGGAAAAAATATATAGTTGGAGAGAGACTTTAGATTGGTATTTCAAACTTTGTTTTTCTTCCTCTTCTGACTTCAGTTTGTCTCTTTTTCTGTGCAGTTTGGACGAACAGAAGTGATAGACAACACCCTGAACCCAGACTTCGTCAGGAAGTACATCTTGGACTACTTTTTCGAGGAGAAGCAGAACCTTCGCTTTGACTTGTGAGTGGTTTCACGTCAGCTTTTCGCCTTCCTTCTGTTTTCATGTCAATCTTCTTCTCATCTGATCTAATTTTACCAATGGATCCGTCTACCTGTTTAGAAACCACCTGCATACGTCTCTGCCCGGGGGAGTTTTCTCTACTTGTCATAACATATCGCATGTCGCAATGACCTATTGGGTTTAAAGTATTGCTGACTATAAAAAAGCAACACTTTATATTTCTTGTTTAAATAAATAATGGCTTAACTTTAAGGGCAAGAGACGTGGCAGCACGGCAAATAAAAACACAAAGCTGGAGTTTTGATTTGTGTGTGGGAGTTTGCTGCTTGCTGAGATTCATGGAGCAAGTTGATTAAAGTCTTCAAATCTTCAGAAACATTTTGCTCTTAAAGAACTAAAACACCAGAAAACATTCAGCCAGAAAGATCATTCAAACTTCTGCTCAGCCAATATAGACTTTTATGATTACTTAAAAGCTAAGCATAAACTGTGATTCTTTTAGAAGTTGTTTTTAGTTAGTTTATTCGTTTGGATTATATTATAAAAGCAACAGATACATTCATTCTGTGTAACATTAGTCATTCATTCAAGAGTCTCCATTTGACTGAACTTAAAATAATGAACTTGTTTGAAAAAAGGAGTTTTTTTATTCAACTATGACAACAAAAAACCCATAATATATTATTATTGTTGTCTGTCTGAAAATGTATCAACTCTCAGCATTTCATTCATTCATAGTAAATGAATAATAAATAAATAAATACACAGACATTGATGATGATCAGCACTAGTGTCGTGGCAGAAATTTGAATCAAAGTTCACTTCCGTCATCAAGTTTTTCAATGAATTTGTCACAAACATGCAGACAGTTGGTTCCATGTGCAGCAGGTTTATTAGTTCAGACAGGAACTAAGCACAGCTATCAGAGTCAGACAGGCAGAGGTCAATCACGAGCATGGGAGCATCCAAGAAGAGACTAGATGTCAGAGTCTGACTAGATGTCAGAGTCCAGGCGAGGGTCAGGGCAGGCAATCAGATAATAAGCAGGGTTAGAAACAGAAAATCAAGTCCGGATAGAAATGCTCAGTAATGCAGACAGGGTGTCACAAACAATACTTCGCACAGAGCAAGGCTGTGTGTAGTGCTTAAGAAACAGGTGGGTGATTGTCTGATTAGTCAGTTGAATGGCATCTGGGGAGTCTGCGCTGGGGCAGCTGGGAGATGTAGTATGTTCAGGAGACATAACGCTGGCTCCTGACAGACTTATCGTGTGAGTGGGTTTGTGTTTGTTCATATAATTATGATTTAATGGAAACAGTGTAGTTGCAAAATTGTGTTGATTTTTTTGGTACATTTCCAGAATTTCAATAAAGTTTTGTGCACAACAAAACGACTCTGTAAATACAGTGGGTGGCCACAAGCTCCCTGCTCCTCTCTGGAATGGTGAGGGGGAGGGGGGCGGGGTTCAACAGTCACTATTCAGAGACCAATTTCTAACGACTGACTGCTGCTCTGCAGAAACTATGTCCTGGAAAATGAAACATTTTTTTTTATTTTATTGTGTGAATGCATTCAATGCATTCACACTATTGTTTTTCTGTTTCTCACTATTTTTTTAATTTTGCCTAAAAACAACATAGTCTTAATTAAATTGGATCAAAAGATGATCAGTTTATCTGTTATTTATGGAAATGTTCCTACTTTTTTTTATTACCATCCAGCTGTGGAATTGATTATTTGATATCTGTGGACACGGAGATGTCTTTGAATTTTATAATGTAAAACTATCTCAAAACATCTTAGAAATAATTGCATTTTCACTTTCAGATTAATGTGGAAATGATTTTCTGTTCTGGTACCATTTCCTTTGGAGTCGTGTGAACACAAACCTGCAGAGAGATAAAGAAGTTTATGAGAGTCTGCTCACTTCCTGATGATTAATTCATCAAAGATTGATCATTGCAGGAACTTGTTGGTTATTTATGATTCAGAGTTAGATCTACAACAAAGACTTAGTGGTAAACTTCATAGGGAAACCGACTCAATGCAACAAATTGTTTGGAATTGAATCACACAACACATTAAATCATTTAACTGGACGGCCTCAAGACAAACCTCCTCTGTCACAAACCCCCAACACCCCCAGCTTGTTTCATTTGATCTTTCTTATACAGTCGATGATAAGAAACAAACCTTTGAATGTTGCTGTCTATCAGAAGCAGAAAAGACGATCGGCTCTGGCCCGCCTGATTAATAATGGAGAAGCATTGTTTCCTCTGTTGTTTAATCTTGATAGACGACGTGCGCTCCATTTGCTTCACTTTCATTGCTTTATTTTCAAATGCAAATCAGGTCAGGTCAACCTGGGGAGAAAAAAGGACTGGCTCAACCCGTCTCAGTTACTCTGCAGCACAAGTGCTGACATCTACAAAGACACTCACATCCAGGAGCTTTTCATCTTCCTCTGATACATTTACACATTTAATGACATTTGTCCTTTTTTTTGTTCACACGACGGCACCCACTTTATCTCATAGATTAAATCAGCACTTAAATTAAAACTGTATTCTTTGATTTGCTTGTCTTTTAGGCATGGGTACAGAAAATCCGGATTTGTATGAGGTCAAATCAGGATCAGCTTAAAGTGAACGAAAAAACAGATTGAAAATTTGAAAAATATACTTTGTAAATTTGGAAAAAGGAAAACTTAAAAGAAAGATATTTGAAAAAAAAGAAAACTTGAAAGAAAGATATTTGAAAAAAAGAAAACTTGAAATAAAACTTGAAAATTTGAACAATATATTGTAAATTTGAAAAAAAGAAAACCTGAAAACTTGAATAAAAAAAAGTAAAATTACCAATGAAATAATAATATATTCATTAGTAACAGCTGCTGTCCGTCCGCCATCCTAGCACGTTGGAACTAGCTACATCAGAGGAGGGACAACTCAAACATGGCGCAAAAACGGACATGGGTTAGGAACGGAAATGATGTCACCATGACCTCTGTCACCAGACTTTAACCAATGGGCTCAAAGCCCCGCCCCCATGTGAAATCAGGATCAGCTCGGCAGCAAAAACTTGAAAATCAGAATTAAAACTGGAACCTGAGGACTGAAAGTGGAGATTCAGAAAAGCAAATCAAAAATAGTTGAAAATTCAAAACAGCAGCAGTTACTAATGAATATATTATTTTTCAATTGGTAATTTTACACATATAGTTTTCAGTTTTTTATTTTTATTTAAAATACAGTGTTCAAATTTTCAAGTTTTTTTTATTTTTTTTTCAAAATAAAAAAAAAATCAAATTTAAAATATTTATTTTCAGTGACCTTGACTTTTATATGTTCAATCTGTTTTTTCGTTCACTTGAAGCGGATCCTGATTTAACCCCGCACATTTCCTTCTGGTTGTTTGCAGCAGCACGGCTTTATAGTTTAAAAGAAAAAGAT
>NC_050516.1:23545412-23546675 GCF_002922805.2 Oryzias melastigma
TCATCACATCTATACAAATGTTTTTTTTTTCATTTATTTCCTTTCTTTTATCCTTCAGGTATGATGTTGACTCCAAGAGCCCAGACCTCTCCAAACATGTAAGTGTTCAAACATGCATTTCCTTTAAACCTAAAGAAGTCTCCAGAATTCAGACAGTTCGCTTTAAAATATCGCCAAAAAGAAGATTCATTTGAACGCACTTTTTGAATCTAGGCCCTTTCATTTCAGTTTGTTCTCTGCATGTTTTATTGGTGTTTCCTGCAGCATGATCTTTATTTTGAAAGATGGAACAAAACAAACCCCTTTAAGCGCTTGATCATATAGCAATCCAAACACAACTTTCATTTGTTTTACTCATACAAAGATATGGATTTATAGATTTAAATATGTTGATTATTCTGTCAGGATGTAATTAATATTTCCTAGTAAAGTCTTACTGAGTCGTCTTTTCTGTTGAATGATGACTAGGGTTGGGCATCGATTGGGTTTTATTTGGTTCCGGTGCCAAATCGGTTCTTTGGTTTTGGTTCCTATTCGGTGCCAATTTGATTAGGGGAGATCCCCTAATCAACACATTCTCATTTCCAAGTCGTCACATATTGACGTATGGTTAAGACCTCCGCGTCAAAAACTGATGTTTCAGTTGCCATAGTTTTTCCCATTAAATCAGAGCTCCCCAACCTTTGATCTGCAGACCGGTGGCCCGCCCCCTTTCGCCACACGGTGAATTCACTGCTCACCTCCTGTCAAACATGTAATCCAGAGCTAGACACCATGCTGTGGGTGTCTGAATGTCACACTTCCAATGAATGGAAGACGCAGATAATGTTGATCAGGTTTATTTATTGTAAGAAGTTTACAAAAATCTATAAAAAATTTAAATTCTACAGCCACTTCCGCTGTGTATCTGTGAGTTTGAAGGCTGTTCCGCATTAACCTGAGAGGGGTACAAAAATAATAAGAATATATTAGTTCAGGAGACCCGAGCAGGCTGCTCCCGCTCCCCGCAGGGCGCTGTCTGTCTGCCGGCGTATTGAGCGAGCTCCACTGAAGTCTGGGAGGCTGGCTGCAGCCAGAGAACCGCTGCGAAGTGACTAAAATGTTCATATTGGAGTGATTTTTGTGCTAATACATAGAGAGCAAAAGTCATAGTTTTGAAATTGAAATCTTCCAAATTCCATCCATCCATCCATCCATTTTCTTGACCGCTTCATCCCTTTCGGGGTCGCGGGGTTGCCGGAGCCTATCCCGGCTACTGATGGG
>NC_050516.1:23546719-23548233 GCF_002922805.2 Oryzias melastigma
GTTTTTTTTTTTTGCCTTTAAAATAATTGTTATAATTGCAGTGCAAATGTTTCAGATGTGTTGTCTCATCTCACATTCGCTCTATCTTTGATTTTGCATTGATACGTTTCTGTTCTGTGTAATGTTTGTGCAAGTAACCTGTTGATATGCAAACGCAAAAATATTTTTGAAAGCAGATATTAGTTTTTTTTTTTTTTCCAATTATGAATTTTTATTTTTAACACTACATTTTGTTTGCAATTTAAAATTTTCTGTCAAAGTTGTGACTTTTGCTCACAATATGGTGGCACAAAAATCACATCATACTGATCAGGTCACTGAAAACATCACATGCCCAAAGCTGAGTTCCCGATTGACTGATGCGATGCAGCGACATTTCAAACTTCTGTGACCTGCTGTGAAATGCAGCCAAAGATTCGAGCACTTTCATATTTGAGACGTCAGCAGTCTTATATGAGCCCGCCCACTATCGCAGGAAAGGCTGAATCATTGGCTAGAACTTCAAAGTACTGAACAAAGTTGAAGTGATCGACTTTAGGGCTGCCACAATTAGTCGACTAATCCACTATTGAAAAAGTCGACGACCGGTAGTCGTTACTTTATATTATATGGAGTCAGAGTGCAGTAAAGTTGAAAGTTTTAATGGCATTATGCTAGCTTCAGCTACATGCTAGCTGTTTTAGCTACTTTAGGCTTTTTTTCAAGTGTTATTTAGGGTATTTTGAAGTTTAGCAATTTTTTAAGCTACATGCTAGCTGTTTTGGCTAACCCCGTTTTTTTTTTTTTTTAACTAATTTGGCATTTAACTAACAGTTTTAGCTAGCTATCAGCTTCAGCATTTTCAGCTACTAGCGTCATTGATTTCAGCTATCAACTTCAGGGTTTTTAGCAATCAATTCATCTTACAGCATTCACTCTAGCATTATCACAGGTAATGCTATGAATCTAGTTTTTAGTTAGTTTAAAGATAATGATGATTAAGATGTGTGCTTTACATCCAGTTTACACATGACTCGATTAGTCGACTAATCTGAAAAAATAATCGGTGATTAGTCGACTATTAAAATAATCGTTTGCTGCAGCTCTAATCGACACGTCCTGAGACAAATAGACCTTCACTGAAACTAAGCACCAGAATGAGGAACCGTTTCGGTAGAACCGTGTAAATCATAACGGATCCTATTTGGAACTGAATTTCGGTGCCCAACCCTACTGATGACTAACTTTGACAGTGCAATGCTTTTAGCTGTTAGTTTCCATTTCATTACCTTAAGACTGGAAACCATCAGAAAGCATTGGGCAGAGTCTGAGTCCAAAATAATCATTCTGATGATTATTTGAGGTGTTTGGATTTGGGGTTTGCTTTTGTCCATCACTCGGTCTCGTCCCGCGCTCTGGGTCGTCCTGCTGTCACCGTGAACAGGAATGTCTGGTTGAGTGTCTTATACGATGTGATCTGTTGTTATTGTTGTCGCTGCTGTTGTTGTTGCTGCTGCCGCCCAACTTTTCTGGAA
>NC_050516.1:23549466-23594374 GCF_002922805.2 Oryzias melastigma
CTACCGTAACTCCACGACCATTTTATGCGATCATGTCAAAACATGGCTAAAAGTCCATAAAATGGTTTAAGAGTTATGGTAGCTCAAATCCCTTAATTTTGGGGATTAAAACATCTCTTGTATTGACCCAAATTGTAATTGGATAAAAATGAGGGAAAGTCTGCAGACAAAATACAGTCGTTGACGTCTGGATCACAAAAAATGTTTTTTATGGCCACATGGCAGGTTAAAATTTCAGAGTCAAAAGCAGATCTCAAAATAATGCATTTTAAAAATCCAGCATGGCATCTCTCTGGTCCTTTTTTTCCCCCAAAGGCCTTTTTCTTTGCTGCCACTGGCTAAGCAGAGCTGTGAGTCTCTTCATTCATCAGCTACACACACTACTGCTCTATACAAAGCCTTTACTAAGCTGTAGTTCTGGCTGAAGACCTCACAGACTCAAATGTACCAAAAATAGAATTAGGTGTAAAACAAACAGCTATGGTCAATAATAACATTAATAATTTTAATTTGTTAAAACTGAATAACATTAAACAATGTAACTGGATTTTCTAAACAAACTAAACATTAATGAGAGAACACTAAGACAGTGAAGTTCAAACACAAAAAAATACATTTATTTACTTAAAAAAGACCTCTTATTTAATCAATAGTCCAAATCTCTTTACTGGAAACACGATGTTGTATCTATCTGCAGTGTTCTGCATGATAAAATCTTCCCTGCACACGCCAAAGTTTGCATTTGACCTGCTAATATGAACGAGCATGAATTCCCGGTTTTACGCATTAACTGATCTGCTGCATGGAGATGAGTGAGAGCAAACGTTGTGCAACATTCCTGAATTTAGTGTTCAAGTCTAACCGTACCTGGTTTTGTCTCCTCACTGATCATGCCCTTGGTCTTTCTTTCCCTCCATCCTTTCCGGCGCTCCGTCTCCCCCTCCATCCAGGACTTCTTGGGTCAGGTGTTCTGCACTCTCGGGGAAATTGTTGGATCACCAGCCAGTCGACTGGAAAAACCATTGGGGTGAGTAAAAGCTACAAGCAGTTTTTCATGCTCCCTGACTTCGAATGTGATTAAAAACCACTTCCTGGTGCAAAGCGGGTTTGTAAAACACAAGAGATGATGTTTTGGACACACACACAACGTATTTCATTGCCTCCGTCTAGCTTTTAGGTCAATAAGTCTCCTGCAGCAGTTGCATGTGATCATAGCATGTCAGATGGGATTAAATCCATGCTTGATTCTGCTTTATTTAATTCTGAAGCGCTTTGGAGTTGACCAACAGAAGTGCATCTGGGTATGAAATTAAAAAAAAGAAGCTTGACTTGTTGTGAATGTTTAAAGATGGACACAGATGCTAATTTAGAACAGAAGAAACTTGGAGACAAAGATGAAAGGAAAGCTAAAAGAGAAGCAAGAAAAAAGACAATAAGTGATTAAAGCAAAGATGTGATTCAGATAGAGAAGGAGAAAGACTGAACAACACATCTGCAGATGTTTCCCACATATAATTATTGTCATTAAAGAAAAGGGAGAAGCTCAGAGCAAAATGACTCCAATTACATCTCATCTCCTCTGCCTGCGCTCTTACCCTGACGGAGCAGAATGGAGTGTTAATAGGGTAGAGTAATCTGTCTTCCTGCAACCATCATCATCCTTCTGCACAACCACTGTGCAGCTCAGGTGAAGTCATTTAAATCCTCAGTACACCGTGTCTCACGTCTGAATGTGTCATCTGGGTTATTACCAAGTTCCTGGACAGGAGAACGTCTGACGTTCAACTCACAGCTAGGTAAACAACATACTCACTGATGTGGTCATTACTGAATGGACAAAAAACGGACTAAATTCCATTTAACGAGCATTCTCTTCATTGGTGAAAAGGATAACACACCGAGAACCACCACATGTGGACCTCCTGATTTAGGAAACACTGACTCCTCAAATTTTACTGCTGAGCTCAACACTTTTAAAACTGAGTTGGCAACAGTTGTCCTCATAAGTGGGTCTCTCTCTTTAGTGAAACGCATGTTATCATTCCTCGAGGGGAATGTGTTTCTCAGTCAGTATCGCTTGCTGGTCATCATTCCTCCTCTAGATGAAACTCTCCGAAATAAGAAGGTTTGTCTCTATTTTTGTTTAGAATTTAAATTGAAAGCGATGAAGAACCATTAAAACTTTCTTCTGGGGACTTCACTTTCAGGGTTTTCAAGTTTGTGAACACAATCCTAAAGAATTCCCCCTCTACTGGATATTTGGGCTATAGTATTCCTTTGTTCTAACAATTCATAAATTCTCAGGAGCTTAAGAGGCGAAGAAATTCTGATTTAAGGCTTTTCTGAACTAAATCACAAAAAAATCTATATTATTATTAATTTTTGCTTATGCATAATGCATAGTTTTCTCCTAAGTCTGAAGCTGTTTTGCGTGTTGCTCCACCCTGGCTGCCACCAGGTCTTTTTCTGATTAGCTTATATCTTTAAATGTTGGTGACTTGGCTGCATATACATGTAAAAACTTAATCTGATTAAAACAAACATTTACAAATATGACATCACAGACCTCCCCCCAAAAAGAAATCTAATAAAATAAACATTATACGAAGATTATTTATGAATCCATTGTGTTCTGAAAGTTAAAACTTGAATAGTTTATAAAAATTGAGACCTTGACATAACATTGAAAAACAAATTAAAGTTCACTCAAGTTAGCATCTTGTGAGCACAAGTTAATAGACCTATCTTGTGCACACAAGATTCTAATTTGTGCTCACAAGATGCTAATTTAGGATCACAATATGCTAACTTAAGATCACAAACAGTCCTCCGCCCCGTTCTCCACATGAATCATCCTGTTTCAACACACAACAACAACAGGGGATGCAGAGATCCCGCAAGCCACCATCAATGATTAATAAACTGCAAATCAAACAAAGAAACTTCCAAACATGTGCAATGTTTTAAACATTCAGTTTACCTGTTGAAATCAGAAGCTTTTCACACTTTAGTCGGTCTGGTTCTGCTCAGTGTTCATTCACAATAGGCTCATTTCGATTGTAAATCTTGTAAATTTACGACTTTAAAAATCATAATTTTATTATTATTTTTTTTTGGTGGCCCTAATACTCCGTCGGACCATAACACCGATGTTTATAGAATTCAACTTTGCCGCAGCGCACCCACATACATGTATCTGTTGACAACCCCGGGTCCGCCTGCATTCTGCTGCTGGCGCTGTCTCACCCATATGACGTCAACGCGTCACGTGACCCAAATTGAGCCGTTTCTGAAGCAGGGCGAAATGCGAGTGTGATTTCTCGTTTAATTTGTCAAATTTTACAAAAACCTGCGTTTGTCAACGGTAATTATTTGTTATTTTTGATACATTAGAACATATGGAATATATCTGGATACTTATTTTAGCTTTGTCCCAGGGCATTACTAACACTTTAAGGCTCTCAAGATGCTAACTTGAGATCACAAGATGCTAACTTAAGATCTCAAGATGCTAACTTAAGATCACAAGATGCTAATTTAAGGCTCTCAAGATGCCATGTCTGAGGCCATGGTTCTCGACCGGAGAAAGGTAGTTTGCCCTCTCTCGGTGGGTGGAGTGCGCCTGCCTCAGGTGGAGGAGTTTAAATATCTTGGGGTCTTGTTCACGAGTGATGGAAGATCGGAGCGTGAGATCGACAGGCGGATTGGAGCTGCGTCCGCTATTATGCGGTCGCTGTACCGGTCCGTTGTGGTGAAAAGAGAGCTGAGCCAGAAAGCAAAGCTCTCGATTTACCGGTCGATCTTCGTTACAGTACTCACCTATGGTCATGAGCTCTGGGTCGTGACCGAAAGAACGAGATCCCGACTACAAGCGGCTGAAATGAGTTTCCTCTGTAGGGAATCTCGGTCACCAGGAGAGAGCTCGGAGTAGAGCCGCTTCTCCTCCGCATCGAGAGAAGCCAGTTGAGGTGGCTCGGGCATCTGGTCCGGATGCCTCCTGGACGCCTCCCTGGTGAGGCGTTCCGGGCATGTCCCACTGGGCGGAGGCCCCGGGGAAGACCCAGGACACGCTGGAGAGACTATGTTTCTCGGCTGGCCTGGGAACCCCTCGGGGTCCCCCCAGAGGAGCTGGAAGAAGTGGCCGGGGAGAGGGAAGTCTGGGCATCTTTGCTTAGACTGCTGCCCCCGCGACCCGGTCCTGGATGAAGCGGAGGAAGATGGATGGATGGATGGAAGATGCTAACTTAAGATCACAAGATGCTAACTTGAACTCACAAGACACTAACTTGAGCTCACAAGATACTAACTTGAACTCACAAGATGCTAACTTGAACTCACAACATGCTAACTTGAACTCACAACATGCTAACTTGAACTCACAACATGCTAACTTGAACTCACAACATGCTAACTTGAACTCACAAGATGCTAACTTGAGCTCACAAGATACTAACTTGAGCTCACAAGATACTAACTTGAGCTCACAAGATGCTAATTTAAGGCTCACAAGATGCTAACTTGAGCTCACAAGATGCTAACTTGAGCTCACAAGATGCTAATTTAAGGCTCACAAGATGCTAACTTATGCGCACAAGATGCTAACTTGAGCTCACAAGATGCTAAAGAGCTCACAAGATATAAACTTGTGCACACGAGATGCTACCCTCTCTGCTTCAAATTCCTAACCTAGCTTTAATTGTGGCCAGAACGATTCAGGATTTACCAGCCTTCTCTTTAGTTATCTGAACATCATTGCAGTGACTCACGTTACACAATCAAACTCAAGTCCTGCAGAAATTACCTTTTTTTATTTTTGCTTGTAGGGAGCTCAGCAAAGCATAAACTTCATTTAAGTTTAATATTAAGCAATTTCTTACTGAGCTCATAAATTATATTTCACGTCTAGAAAAAGAAATCAAATTGTTTCTAAATTAAGGATTTTTAATTTGACTCTGAAGCCGGGAGATAACAAAACTACTCGCAAAATTATATTTTTATAACAGCCTGTAATCACTTTACGAAGGCTCCACCACCCAGTGCTGGAAACCTCTTGGAGCCTAAAGTTTTAAACAAAATTGTTTTTGTTCATTTTAAATGGTTTATGTAGGTCATGTCTTCCTCAGTAATGGTGCACAGTTGATTGTATGTAATTGCCATGCTGTGGTAATGACTGATCTTGTGTAACAGTTTTATTTCTGGAGGAAGGACTCAATGGATTCATCATGAATCAAATGAGTTTTGTTTCTTGTAGTTTGATGAATGAGCGTGCTATTGAAGTGCAAAAGTTTCCTAATTATCTTTAGAAGACAGTAAAACAGAGCTACAGGCAACACATATACAGGCTTTTTGATTTTTGACCAATATATATTTGAGGCAACTATATTTTTTCTATTGTAAAGTGGTCTTTTAATTAATTATCTTTAGCTAAAATCAAAAACCATGTGTAGTTCTTAAGACATATTTTCTGCAGAGCAGCAGGATCTCATTAGAAATTGGTTTTTGTGTTGTGGGCGGGACTATTGGCACGGAAGTTAGTCCAGCTAATTTCCCTGTATGCCTTAGTTCACACTCTCCCACTAGTGATAGGCGTCTTACAAGCCCAAGCTAACGTTAGCGTTTAAAAAAAAAGAAAAGCAAGCCATATCGGAACTATCCAGCCATTCAGTTTTAAGCAGTTCAGATGAGGAAAATTAGGAAGTTAATGGATCTATTTGTCTGCAATTTGATTATTTAGAAGGAGCAGGGAGACTTTGGGTTTTTTTATAGCAGTTGCAGCATCACAAACTCCAGCTTTTTTGAACCGTAGGTTTTCATTTCCTCCTGATCCATCATGATTGGAATAAAGAAATACTCAGAAAAGTTGTTTAAATCATGAATTAATGTATAAATATATTTTCTATCTTCAGAAAAAATACTACAATAACGTTAAAAACACAAAAAATACTATTTATCATTGGGTCTTTAAAGAAATTGCAGCTATTCTGCTTTGCCAACTCCATTCTTATCTTGACACAAGATAGGTACTTTTTCACTCGGTTTCCAGAAATATTCTCCTCTGTTCTGACCTTCAGTTTTGTTGGCAACTTCAACTTGAGACTCAGACTTGAGTAGCACTTAAGTCTCACATGCAGAGACGTGAGACTCGGCCTGAGACTTCAGACGTGGGATTCAGAAACAATGTACATGTATTCATTGCTGCCATGTCTGAAATTAAAAGCTCTCTTTCCAAAGTTTTTGCATTATTAATTCAAAAATATCAACAACCTGTTTTTTTTTATATAAGTTATCTGAAAGTAGTCTAAAGTTTAATCTACAAGTGGAGGCATTAGAATGGGGTGGAACAGGAAGCTTGTGTCCCACCTGGCTAATTTTCTACAGCAAAATATTAAATTATATTTTTTTCAAACACCATTTTTCCTTCTGCTCCTAATGAACAACCATTTGAATTAAAAATATACCAAGAAATGCCTCTTTTTAAAAAATACATACCCTCTATCATCAGAAAAATGCCACAAGAACATTTTAAAAACACCAAAAGCTAAATTTTCATCAGGGTGAGTCTTTAATGAAAAATTGTGACAAGTAAATTTATTTTTACTAGAAAAGTTGCATTACCTGCGATAATGCAAGTGTGAATGCTTTTGACTAAATCTGGTTCATAAAAATACTGAAATAATTAATTTCAATCGCTGAAGGGATTTGCTAAAAATGCAAAAGCTATTTGCAAATGCAAAATTTGCTAAAAGACTTAAAATTTTGTTAAAGAACTATGAAAGACCACTACAGTTAGCCTAAATTTCTGAAAAATTGTTAGTAAGTTTGCTTAAAAATCCTCAATGCACGCCAGTTTTGCAAAAACATGTGGTGTGTTGCTGACATATTAGCTAAGCTCTATATTAGCAAACAAAAGAAAGAAAAAAAATGTATTCGATGCTAAATTAGCCAAAAGAGCTAGAACGTTGCTAAAATACTAGCTCAACTCCAAAACAGCAAAAAAAAAATCCCCAGTAAAGTTAGTGAAAAATACAAAAAATAACCTCAAAAGTAGCCCAAACCTCAGTGGATAACACATAAGCCTAAAAGGTTAGCCTCCTCCTAGCTAAACTCAAAAGTAGCCCAACAACTGATAAGAAATTAGCCAAAAAGGTTAGCACGTTGCCAATATATTAGATACAATTAGCATAAAAAACCTCACTAGATGCCAAATGACCAAAATGAGCTAGCATAATGCTAATATAACAGCTCAATGTCAAATTATTTGAAAATGACTGAAAACAACGGTTCCAAATAATTTGACATTGAGCTGTTATATTAGTATTTTTCTTGCTCATTTTGGTAATTTGGCATCTAGTGAGGTTTTTTATGCTAATTTGATGTTTAGCTATTTTTTAAGCTACATGTTAGCTGCTTTGGCTAACCTAAGTTTTTTTTTCTCCAGTTTTGTAGGCTAATTTGGCATTTAGCTAATATTTTAGCAGGCTTTCAGCTTCAGCGTTTTCAGCTATTAACTTCTGCGTTTTTAACTATAAACTTGAGTGTTTTTAGCTATCATAATTTCAGCATCTTCAGCTATCATCTCTAGCGTCTTAGCGTCTGGCATCCAAATTCAGCTTACAGCATTCACACTAGCATTTTTCTCAGATAATGCTATATATGTAGTTTTTAATTAGTGTAAAGCTAGTGATTGGTAAGATGTGTGCTTTACAACCAGTTTGTGCATGACCCGATTAGTCGACTATTCGGAAAAAATAATGGGTGATTAGTCGACTATTAGTGGCGTTACTAATTCTTACACAACCTTAATTTAATGAAACACAAAAGCCTCTTAAACGTCACAATAAAGTCCTTTTTAAAAGAGATTTGCCCTTTTTTATTTAAAAAGTCTGAACACAAAAGATCCTCAATACTTTTTGTTCTCCAAACCTTAACTTTCCTGCAGACAGGAACAAGTAAACTCTGAAATCTGCTTTTATATGCATCTGAGCACTCAGACAAAAAATAAAAATAAAAACAAACAACAGACTGACCTTAACTTCATGTAAAAAGTTAATACACTTTCACACACCAAGCACAAAGGGAAATAAGCACAACAAAATTAAAAAGAACAGAACAACCCCATGGATTAAGTATTCGGTGTAAATTGGATGCCAAAATCATCTCAAATAAACAGCTCTTTTTTATTTTATGGTAATTTTATCCAAACTATTTTCTCTAGCTATAACTTCTGTCCCTGTGCAGAGCTAAATGTTGGGCCACTAATTTTTCTACTAAGTGCAGAACTGTGGTTGTGTTTTTGCCTCTACAGAATTTGTAAATGCAGCAGGTCAAATGTCTTAATGAGATTTCTGAACTGTGCCATTCAGCATTGACCCGTGTCATGTTTTTGATGTGTTTGCTGTTCCCACAGCTGTGATTTCTCTCATGATTAGATTTTGGCAAAGGTTTACCTGGAGCTTTACTTTGGGCTTGAACAAAAATGATTTCACCTGACTGCATTTTAGGTGTTAAAACAAACTTCTAAAGGAGCTGCCTTTTGTAAAATGGTCTGTGACTCCTCTGCAGTTCACAAGTTTGTTTGACTTCTTTCTTTCAAAATCTGCACCGCTTTTAGATGACAGAATCAGGGCAGGGATGCTTCACCGCCAAGTCATCCGTCTCATCTCCAATTACCATCTAAGTTGTAAACAATTTTCTTTCTTTCACTTTCAGTGTGTTCTCTTTTTCTGCGCTCCTCACGGAAGAACGGGAGCATTCCTTGATGTGTAGTCGAGGTTTTAGAAGACCTAAAACATTGGTGTCACAGTTTGCTCTCAATAATTGAAAAAAATCTTTAAAAAAGAAGGAAAAAGTGAATCATTTCAGATTTAGCCTTTGTTTTCAGGTGGTAATGTCAAATGAAGGTCCAATGAATCCCAACAAAGAGTCCAATTTGGCAAAGGTACAGCCGTGACTTGATTGTGGGAAAACTGGCATTTGAATTGATTAAATGAGAGCAACATCCAAGAAAAATCTGCTATGATTTATCTGTTAAAAGTGTCAAAGTGGTTACATAAACTGGTCAGAAATACAAAAATTACAGTCCGCTCTTTGTGTCTGTGACTGTGTTTTATCAAAACCTCTCAGATTTAGAGAATTTTTATCAAAAAATGTTTAAACTATATCAAAAGGTGGTTTCTTGTGGCCATGAAACTCCGTTTGTCTTTCTTTTGGACTCGTTGTGTCATGTTCCTATTAAAGCGGGATCTTTTATTTCATTAGGTTTAGCCCATGCTGTCCGGCACAGTGGGTACCAGGATAATAGGAAGAGGAGAAAGTTCATGTTCAGAAATAGAGCAACTCTTCTGTTCCGTCCCTTCTTTCCAAGAACTTACTTTTAAATTGTTCAACAGTCTCAAACACAGCAGCTTCTGAGGACTGTCAAGAGACAAGTAAGTTCCCCGGGAGAGCAAGAACAGCCCAGAAACAATGGGGTTCTTCAGAAGTATGCAGGAAACTCTGCTGGATTGTAGATTAGACACAGTTATGGATCTACAGAGACAATCACTACCTGGAATAAATCATACACTGGTATCCATGATTTACATGAATAATTTAATGATTAATAATTTTTCTTTAGAGACATGCCAGTGATTAATCTCTTCATCAGGAGGTCGATCTGTAGAGTGCAGCGCTGCAACATAAATAACTGCAGGTCCACTAATCCAAAAGATAGCTATAACTCTGGATATCACACTGGACCTGCAGTCCCTGCTCGTTTGACAGTCCGCCCTACTTTCACGCTGTGGTAGTCTTTCTCCATGACTTGTACATGAGGACGAACACGAATATTAAACCACTTTGAGACAGCCGTAAGCTGATGGCCGACATTCGCTGAAGCAATCTTTGACTAAAACAGCGGGGAAGCGAATTTTTGTTGAGAACAAAAAACACGTTTGTTTTTGTGTCTGGTAAAGCAACAAAACAGCAGGAGAACCTGGCACCGTAAACCGCCCTGACGTACTTCCAGTGGCTCACTTGTGAGCTGCGACTCAAGTCTCATGAGCGGCAGCTCAAACCTCTTGGGTCGGGGATCACGATACTTCCAATGCAGCTCATGAGATTTGAGTTGCAACTTACAGCCATCAGCTGTGACCTGTGAGCCGACTCACCAAAGCTTCAATTCAATTTTATGCCATTAATTGAGTGTCTGAGCGTATTTTGACATTTTGTTTTCATTTTGTCACATAATATTATCCCGTAGCTCTCAGCAAAGAAATAAGTGGACATGTGGCAGGAGTGGCTCTGAGCTCTGACTTCTGCCGTGAGCCATGGTCACAAATCGAATCTCGTGGGTCGCAACTTACATCTCGTATATCGCGACCCACAACACTTGAGCTGCGTCCTACGAGACTTGAGCTGTGTCCCTCGGGACTTGAGTCGTTGCTTCTGAGACTTGAGTCGCTGCCCACGAGGTTTGAGTTGCGGCCCAGAAGACTTGAGTCCCGATCCACGAGACTTGAGCCGAGGCTTATGAGACTCGAGACGCTGCCCACAAGGCTTGTGTCGTGGTCCACAAGACTTTAGCCACGGCCCACAAGACTTGAGTGCAGCTTAGGAGACTTGTGTCACACCCCACGAGACTTGAGTCGCAGCCCACAAGACTTGAGTCCAGATCCACAAGATTTGAGTCCAGATCCACAAGATTTGAGTCTCGGCTTAAGAGACTTGAGTCGCGGCCCACAAGACTTGAGTCCAGATCCACAAGATTTGAGTCCAGATCCACAAGATTTGAGTCCAGATCCACAAGATTTGAGTCTCGGCTTAAGAGACTTGTGTCACACCCCACGAGACTTGAGTCGCGGCCCACAAGACTTGAGTCGTGGCCCACAAGACTTGAGTCGTGGCCACAAGACTTGAGTTGCAGCTTACGAGACTTGTGTCACACCCCATGAGACTTGAGTCCCAATCCATGAGACTTGAGTCACACCCCATGAGGCTTGAGTTCCAGCCCACGAACTTGAGTCGCAACCCACAAGACTTGAGTTGCAGCTTACGAGACATGAGTCATGGCTTATGAGACTTGAATTGGAGCCCACAAACTTGATTCGCGGCTTATGAGACTTGTCACACCCCACGAGACTTGAGTCCCGATTCACGTGACTTAAATCTCAGCTCATGAGACTTGAGTTGCAGCCCACAAACTTGAGTCACGGCTTATGAGACTTGTGTCACACCCCACAAGACTTGAGCCGCGGCCCACGAGACTTGGGTCATGACCCGCGAGACTAGAGTCCCGATCTACGAGACTTGAGTCGCGGCCTACGAGACTTGAGTCAGGTGAGTAGTAGGTCGGACCTGTTTGCAGTGGTTGCCGTCGCTCCAAAAAAGAGGACCAAAATAATTTAAATGCTTATTTAAAAAAAACTTACAAACTTAAAAAATTTGAAAACCTTCTGGAGTGATAGAATCGCCTCCTTAACATCAGAAATCCAACTTTTGTATTTGAATATTGTGTTTGTGTGTTCTTGAACGCAACACAAGCAGCCGGTGTGAATGCAGCATGAAAGCTGAGAATCTCCATCAATCATTCTCATTTTACACACTGACATTGAACTTGCTATTGTTGTGTTAAAAAAATGCAGAATCACACCAACAAAACAATGTTTTCATTAAAAAATATAACATTTTTACTGACAGTTCTGCTTTATCTACACTCTTTACATGCTTTGTTCTTTGTTTTCTTTATAATTTGAATGATCAAAACACACAATCAATCAATACTGCTTCATTAAAGTGATTTTAAAACAATTCAAAGCATTAATTTATCAGTTATTCCAATTTCCATGTTCTAACCCAACAGGTCATTTAGTTAGAATTTAAGATAAATCATTAGTTGGAAAAATCTTTCTTCATTATTCTTTCCAGAACTAGTAATTATAGCACGAGTGTGTTCTCTATGCTAACAGGAAGTGGCTTGGTGCAGCATGACCTCACCTTTCAGCGCACGTGTGTGTGAAACAGAGAGTGAGCCGGTGAAAAAGACATTTGTTTCATCTGAACATCAAAGCAGCTTTGCTCTTTTATGATTGCTTCAGATTTTACAGCTTCTCCAACTCTCCCTCGCATGCTAAGTAAATATTCCACGTGTTGCATAACTCAAACGAGCCTTTTTTAAATGGTGAGACTCATCGATCCATACATTTACATGTACCAACCTTTCATGATCTGCACAAAATGAACAAATGCAGTCATGAAAACATTTCCCTAACATTTGTTCCGTCTTTGAGAAAGAAGGATTTTTATTGCAATAATGATGTGATTCCGTGAGAAACATAAACTATCTTTGCATCATGGAATAAATATTAGCTCTCAGCTTGTCATCATGTTCTGATCGTAGAGCTGATTCCCTTTGAGTGATTGTTAGGAACACATCTGAAGGCTGAAGGAGCTGAAAAGAAACAGCTGATTCAGTGTGTGCTTTGCCTCCAGAAGTGCACACAAAGCTGGAGCGAGCGACATCATGAGTAAACAGACGAGCCAAGGTCTCTGTTTTGATTGTGCTTTAAATTACAGAGCTCTTTATGATTTTTCCCGTGTGAGTCATGATTACCTTGAAAGGTTACCGCTGAGAGGCCGGTCAGACAGCTCGGTGTCTGCAAGTGCTCTTGTGTACGTCTCAGTGATGAGCGCAAACGGGCTTCTTTTCCCGTTCGTGTAAACGCCACCTTAATGCGAGAGGAAATATGTGTCTCGTATCCCCACAAGACTTCAATTAGTCAAACATCTCGAGAGATAATTTAGCACCGTGCTGCTGCTATGTTGTAAAACAACAAAAAGGAGGTTGTTATGAGTAAGAAGTCAAGTGTTCCAACAGTGGGCGCCTGCTGCAAGCCACTTAGCATTCAGAAACCAACTGCCAATCATTTCCTGTTGAACATGCTGTCTGAGGAAACCTGCAGACGTGAGGCCCGAAACCCGCGTTTTTTACAAATTGCATTAGAAGGTCTTTGATTTAGTTTGAGAATCTGATCAAGATTTACCAAGATTTGAATGTAATTACATTAAATCTAACAGATTTGGATGGGATCCAACAGAAAAATGGACAATATTACGTATTTATGGTCGAAGGCTCTGATATTTACCTTGATTGATTGATTGATCTGGTTTATTTCAAGCATAGATTCTGGACAAAACACGCAGATTTTTTATACTCATTATAGAAATTATGAAATGCATTCATTGTAAACAAAACAAAGATACACTTACATCACATTTGATTAATTAAATTTAGCAATTATTAGCCAAAATCAATTAGAGTTTGATTGCTTGAAAAGGAGCGGGAAAAAGCGAAGTTATATAATCCCAACACTTAGGCACCAATTCAACACCTACATGATTTTATTGTTATATATTCACAGATAGAATCCATTTATTGTCATTTGAACAATAAAATTTCAACTTTGCCATCAATTTTGTCCAAAAGTGTTACTTTTAAACTTTGATATATTGCAGATTTTACCTATTTTTATTGACAATGAAACATTAAAACTACATTAAAATTGTTGTAATGTGTTCCATTGATTGAGTTGTTTGATTGATTGGTTTATTTAATTGATTAATTTATTGGTTTGATTGATTTGATTTGTTAAATAGGAAAAGATTAAATAACAATCTGGCCTCACTCAGGTAAAATATATATATATATATATATATATTTATAGTTTTTCCGCAGGTTCCTGATCTGCACTACACACAACTCAGATATACGACACACATAATGACAAAACAGAGGGGAAAAAAGAATATATATAAAGGGATCTCCTGTTTCTGCTGAGGTGAAACGCACATGATTAGCATAAATCTGAAATGTAAAGTAGTTTGTCCAGCTGCTGTTGGAGCAATGGTCAATGGTCAATGGTCAATGGTCAATCCATTTTCTTAAACCCATACATTTTCCTTGCTTAGTTTGCAAGGTTTGACGGTGTCCATAACTATACCACTATAATAGTATTCTTTTGTCAAAACTTGTTAGGATGAGCTGAAAAAAATCTCTTTATTTTTATTTTTTTTAAAGCGGAAATGGTCATGTGGAGGAAAAGTGTTGAAGTGTTCCTGACCTTTTACTGCTTTGATATTCTCTGAATGTCAGTGGAGATTACTAGCAGAGAGCAGGGATAATGGTGGTGTGTGTGTGTGTGTTTGTAAAAAAGGATACAATGAAAAACTCAATATGACACAACAACCACAGTATGCAGCTGTTGTTTCATACAACATGCACTGAAAGAAACGTTCACCCAAAAAAATCAATCAATCAACATCTGTCTGTGAGAGGCTAATTTACACAAATACATAGGAACATTGGGCATCTTTCAAGAGTAGATAAGATGCATCAATATTATTGCTACATTAAAAGCTTAATCTAATTGTTCAGACTGTTTTCTGCATCTTATCATTTTTCCCACTAACAAAGTGTGTTTATTATCTCTAGATTTATATATGCATTGCAGACCACACAAGATGACCAGGAAAATATGTTATGATTGATTTCCCACTATTGAGTGTGTATATTTTGAAAGCATATTCATCAGACCTTATAAATTGGTATATTGATATATTTAAGGTTGTGACTGCTGACCAGAGGATTGTAATTTATCAGATGTTATTAATCCTGCTTTCATGGTTGATGTTTTGTTGGCTGAGTTACTCAGTCCTTCGTTGTTCACATGGAACATCTATAAACATACAGCTGCTTTAGACAACCACATATAACTATGAGTAAGCCAATGTTTGGAGATTTGTCAGAGATGACGTCAGAAATGTGAACTGGAAGGAGCAGAGGCAAAAATGTTGAGGTTCTCTTTGGGAGTGATGATGAGGATGGATAGAATCAGGAATGAGACCATGTTTGATGTTTTGGAAATAAATGCAGGTAAGCAGATTGAGATGGTTTGGATCATTGAGATATAGGGGAGTGATGATGTCGGTAGAAGGATGTTGACATTGGAGGAACCAGGAAAGAGGTCCAGACAAAAACCATAGACGAGGTTCATGGCTGTAGTGAAGAAGGACATTAAGGCTGATTTACTCTTGTTCATCTACAGTCCATCTCTGTTGCATTGACACAAAAAAACACTCATTGATCAAATGAAATGTCTCTTCTGTCGTGAATGCGTCTGAAGTCCTTCCAGTCAGTTTTGTGGTAAAGAGCTGGAGAAATGGGAAGTTGGTTCCGGTTTCAAAATGAAAACGTCTGTTGTACGTTCAAAATAAGCTTTAAAAATAACATTTATTTTATCTTAAACTGGTCCTACCGTGAAAATTCTACTTTTTTGAGGTTTTAAGTGCATTTTACTGTTCATTCTTCTCTATAAAGAACCCCAAAACAGTATTTTGATCTATTCATGCATTAAAGAGTAATCCTCTAAAAACCTGTGCTGTCTGCAGCAGCCCCTCCCATACCCACAAAAACGAGCGGTTGGAAACGTGCTGACGTAAGCACGATGCCAACAGCTCCCTCTAGGAAGAGTCTGCTCTGATAGCTCCGCCCCCAGATTTACACAACACTCAATTTATCCCCTTTTTCAGTGATGATCAGCAAAAGAAACTTTCATTTTAGATGCAGAATACCGTATATCTTCCAGTTGTGTCCTGTCTTCAGTAAAGTCCAGCTCAAACTGGTGTTTGTTACCTTTTCCACGGCGCTCCTTTAAGACAACACCGGGTCCATTTTTGCCTTTGACGAGAAAAGTTTAATTTACATAATTTATAACACAAAACATGGATTTTACATGGACTCAGTGAGGAAGGAGAGGGCATGGGGTATTATTGCCAAAGTTGTTGATGACACAACAGTAGTAAGATAAATTACTCCTCTGGGAGTTATGTGGAGGGAGGAAAGACCGGAGATGCAACAGAGCCAATACAAACTAAGTTATGGCCATGAGACGGACTCCCCATGTAACGCAAGATAGATAGATAAATGAGCTTTATTCCAGACTCGTGGTTCAATCAGGACACAGGAGCACAATCACTAAGCAGTACATACAGTGCCAAGAGTACACAAGATGATTAACAACAAAAATACAATGGTAAAAATCTACAGAAAATATTATTAAAAATAATTGAAAATACATCACATAAAAGCACAATTGTTAAAAGGCTCAAGGAAGGAAGATGGACCAGTGTAAATACGGCGTTTGGGTGGACGGTGTGAGTAACCAGAATTTAGGATATAAATAGTTCTGAAAAACAATAGTCCAAAAAAATTCCTCAAAAGCATTTTAGACCAATACCTATTTAATGTCAAAGAACAAACCTGGCAGCCTGATCAGGATCGCCCAACAGGAGCGAGGATAGGCTCCAGCAACCCCAGGACCCTAAAATGGATTTAGCAAATTCAGAAGATGGGTTGATGTCAGATTTTAACTCTCATGGTTCCAAGTAAGCTTAACATTAGCATTCACTGAGTAAACCAAAAGGGACAATCAGCCCGACTGCACACAGAATTGCATAATCTTCCGTGTAGCAAATCCTGGCAGCCTCGCACGAAAATTATACACAAATACAGCAATTCTTGAAGATAAGAATTATTAAAATCATTAGAATTAAACATGCAAATTCAATTTATGGAGCAGGTTAGTGGACATGTTTATTTTATTATTAGTAGGCTTTACATTTCATGACAGCAGATTTCTCCTCCAACCGTACATTACTGCTTGAAACATACTTTAACCAGGAACTAAAAACTACAGAACCGATCCCAAACCCTCCCAAATTATGTCCACGTGCCTAAAGCAACTTTTGTCTGCAAAGTCAGAATAAAAAAACCACCCAAATGAGCTGGAAACCTCCCAATCTGGCAACGCTAACTTCTGAGTCTCTCAACTTGCTAATGACTAGAATGTACCATTGCTGTAGAAGGACGGGGTGGTTGAAACTCTTCAATATGATCAGTTTTATGGCAGTTCAGTGATTTGGGGGATTTTTTATGATATAGTTATATTATGAAAATAGTTATGTTCGGGGTTTGGGGGGGCCTCAGGCGATTGCCTACTGGTAAGTCCGCCCCTGCCTCCAAGCCCAAAAACCTTTTTCAATAAATGAGTTTTTCTAAAATTGTCATGTTTCCATTAGGCAGATTTATTATCTCAAATCCAAATTGCATAATTTCATAGTCAATGGAAATGCAGCCATTGTTTATAGTACACATAATAATATAAATTATTTATTTACCACAATGTGTAAAAAATTCATGTCTTTTAGAACTTTTTCAGAAAAATTTAATTCAAAAATGTTCCAGTGCAGCTTCTACGTCCGCCTGTGTTCTGCTTTTTTCTCATAGTTTTTCTCTCACCTTAACATTTAAACCACACTCCTTATCTCTTCCCGTTTCAGCGTTGAGCAGAAAGTGCTATGACACCTTCTGAAACAGCTCCAACGCGCCTCATTAAATCTATCTGGGATATGCAAATGCTCACAGCAGTGGGCAAAAATGCAGCCGTGCCTTCTCCTCGTGACTCCTTCTTATCTGATAACAACTCCAGTAAGTTTTGCTTTTCTGTAGAGGAAAACGGAGTATAATGCCGGGTTTTAAATAATTTTCTGAATTGATTAATTAATTATTAACAAATGTCAAAAGTGTGGGTCCAGTTTTATAGTTAATCTCTGTAGCTATTCTGGTGATGTGCTGTCAAAATCTCTTGTTTTTTCTTCTTGTTGTTGTATATTTTTTTAACATTTATCATTATTTTATTTTTTTTTTACAAATGAAGTCCCTTTTATTCTTTTGTTCTCAAGTTGATTGTGAATTGTTCTCATCTGAGCTTAATCATCTCAATATCTTCTTGATTTTTAATTGTTTTTAAATGTCTATGATTTATTTTTACAAAGTGTTTACATATTAGACTCAACAGAACAACAATAGGGTATTATGACAAATGCTTTGTGACTAAAATTACTATGGTAACATGTTTTGGCATAAATATGTGGTTATGGAGGCTGATTTTGTTGTTCTCCTTTCATTTTTTGGGGGAAACACCCTCTGTAGCATTTGTTAGTGTACATTGATACCTTTTTGAGATCATTTATCTTGTAAAAAGGTTAAAAGTTGTCTCATTTATCACTTAATCCATGTATTCATTAGAAGAGAAGTCTAAAATAAACCATCCGGCTCCCTGAGCTCTTTTATTGATACCTTTAGAGACATGACTATCCTACTAACTACCAGGGGCTTTTCTGAGAGATCTCTTTCCTTCCTCGTATGCCCAAAAAAGCTGTCTTTGAAGTTATGTCGGCAGCAGTCTGAATAGATATCGCACACAGGAATAAGGCATCAAAATCAATGTATTTGATGGGATGTTGTCCCCATAGCAACATTTAGACCAACATTAATTGATTAAAGGTCTCATGGAACGGAAAGTCCGCCTCCGTCTACGGAATGAAAGTTTTTAGCTTTATCATTCATGAAGTTTTTCACACAAGCACACAAATGGCAGCAGCCTCTATTTTAAGGCAAAGGGTTTGAGCTTCTGCATAATCAGAGCCGTCCTTGGAGGAAATCCTTCTTCTCTTGTTTGTATAATAGACTACTCACAGAGGAATCACATACTCTCCTCCATTAAGGCTAAGCAAGTCATAGATGCTAAGTCTTTCTCCTTAGGGATGTGTTTTGACAAGTGGTGTGTATTATGTCGGGTTTAAATCATTTCCTGAATTAAACTTCAATTATTAACAAATGTCAAAAGTGTGGGTCCAGTTTCATGGTAAATCTTTGTCCTTAGGGGTGTGTATTGGTATTGGGTCTTGCAATCCGATATGTATCACGATACACATGTCATGATACGATACGCATCCCATATATCCCAAGGCAGTACCAGATAATATTTCACTATTAAACCTAAATTATGACAAGAATCATCCTGTTACGTCCTGCTGCCGCTGCCTGACCTTTTTCCCTCCAGTCCTTCAGCTCACCTGGCAGGTGTGGCCAGTGTCCCGTAACTTAAGACAGAGGAAGCCAGCCAAATAGACCCCATCTATGACTATTCATAAACTAAAAAAATAGTCAAAAAGTATTTTTTGTTAATGAATTCAAACCTTGTGTGTTCAAAGATTACATAATCTCGGTGTAACAAATCTAAGAATATCAGATACAGTATCACAATTCTTGAAAAAAAAGTTAGTTTCTTCCTGAAAGCTTAAGCTGACCTCTAAATACCAAAGCATCCATTAGAAGAGAGCACTAAATTTGAATATTACTTATTTTAAATCCTTCAGCTAGTAATATTCATTGAGCTTATGGCAACTTTGTGTCAAAAATCATTGAAGTGAGTCGAATTAAAGTGAAAGAATTCATTCCCTTTTGAAACTAAGGATGTATTCAGACTGAGAAAGTCCACTGGCGCTTTAAGATTCTTGTTGGGACAGTTAACTTATTAAAACTTTACATTTCCATTGCCAGTTTTGAACACCAGGAACAACAATTGTTTCCTTATTACTTTGGTACGATGAAGGCGGTTACTAGGAAAAAGACGTGTCGTTTGTGCTTTAACTCGGAGGATGTTATCAACTGCAGTAGTGAGGACAGATCAGGGATGAGGTAACGCTGGTAAGTGTTGATGACAAATAGATAGTTGGGAAAACAGAGGAGGAGGAATGTGTATCACATTGAAAGTAGTTTTTTATATGTGCTACAAGGCAGTTCAGGCTACAAGCTTTTAGCCTGACGTCACAGCAGTGTGCTGTGTGCCGCATAACGAGACACAGAAAAGCATGTAGGAAGCTTTTTCGGCTGTTAAAATAAACACTCCAATGAGTAAATAGTTGGAACAAATGTTTCCACTTTGATGACATGACCGTCAATGCTTTATATTTGTCCGGCTCACCAGTTGCTTCATTCCTGACCTGTTTACATTACCTGACCATCGGCTACGTTGCGGGAGCAGGTTGTATTCAGACTGAGGAAAATCGGAATGAATCGAAGTTCAATCTGATTGGAAACAAACCGAGAGCAACTCAAAAATGGGTCAGAGAGCAGTTCCTGGTGATGGTGTTCTATAAATAATACCCGTGATTTTGTCCTACCTACACTTACTGCACATGCACAAATCAAAAATACATCATCTTTTTCAGACCTAGCGGACCGCCCATTAGTCTATGCTGCCCCTCCATCTTGTGATCAGTGTAAAGCTGTCCTACCCCCCCATGAGGTCACGCTGCCTCCAGGTAAAGCTATCCGACCCCCTCTGAGGCTGCACTGCTCCCCGTAATTAAATACCCGTAGCTGCTGTGTTTACGACCAAACCCAAAACTATCCGTTTGTTCATATGGGTTAGGTAGGATTATCTGATAAGGTAGGACATTTGGGGCTGCACGGTGGCACAGTGGTTAGCGCTCTTGCCTCACAGCGAGAAGGCCCCAGTTCGAATCCCGGCTGGGACCTTTCTGTGTGGAGTTTGCATGTTCTCCCCGTGCATGCGTGGGTTTTCACCGGGGACTCCGGCTTCCTCCCACCGTCCAAAAACATGCTTCATAGGTTAATTGGTGACTCTAAATTGCCCCTAGGTGTGAATGTGAGAGTGAATGAATGTGTGATTGAGGCCCTGAGACAGACTGGCGACCTGTCCAGGGTGTACCCCGCCTTCGCCCATCAGTAGCCGGGATAGGCTCCGGCACCCCCGCGACCCCGGAAGGGACAAAGCGGTTAAGAAGATGGATGGATGGATGGTAGGACATTTGGATAGCTATAGGTACTGGTTTGTGCTACGGGTAGGAAAATCTCACGAGGTAGGACAGATCGTTAGAACACCGGATCAGGGTCCGTTTGAGTCTATTCGGACTGAAACTGTGTTCCAGATTATCGGGAGAAACAAACTCTGGTTCACTTTAAGCAGACCAAATGTGTCCAGTCTGAATACATCCTAAATGTTTTGATAATACTGGAGTTGTACAACCAGCCAAAGAGCGCAAATTTTATGAGAAAAGGTGCAGAAAAAAATCTGAAATAAAAAAAATAAATACAAAAATCTGAAAATAATCTGAAAAATGTTAGAATGCTTCTCTGTATTCTGAATACAATAGAAACAGAATGCTAAAATAACTCACAAAAGCAAAAAAATCTAAAAGTATAGTGTAAAAAGCGCAATAAATTCAGAATTTCTTTGAAAATAAGAAACATTAGTAGATTTTTTATTATTTATTTTCATCAGTTTCTAAAGTGAAGCTCTGAAGCTGAGTTTCTCTCTGCTCACATATATGTCACTGTGATAAATCAAACCTCTGCATCAGTATCACTTCCATACATAATTAAACACACACACACACAGAAAAACCTCCGACTCTCCACTTTAGCTTCAGGAGTGTCTCACTGAGAACAGTCTGCTTAGTGTCGGTGTATTCCACATTCATGGATCAGTCATTTCTTCTCCGTGTTTCTTTATCTCTGCTCCGCACTCACAAACACCCCCCCTCACTCCACTCCTCTTTAGACCCTGTTCCTCTGCAGCCAGTTCCTCTGCTCTCCAGGGAAGCCTTGATTGGAGCTTTGGGTCGCTGCCACCAGAGAAACGTCTCTGTCAGAATTTACCGCGCTGCAGGTGTGGGCTTCCTTTGAGACGATGGTCATATATAGCTCATATAAGCCACAGATCTTTCAGGGGGGTGGGTTTAGTGGTCAGGAAAGAATAATGGCTTGTGGTTTAATTACTACTCGAGGGCTTCTTTTCCACAACCTGCTCCGGTCCTCGTGCTGCGTCTGTCTCTCTTAAAGGTCTCAGCTGATGGCAAACTGATGTTTCTTTGCAGGACTGCAGCTGTTTCTTTGTCCTCTGGGAGCTCTACAGCACGTTTGAAGCAGCTCCCTGAAATCGGGTCATAAAGTGATGTATTTTCAGCCAATTGTGATCGTCACTCATTTGATTTCAGGAAAGGATCCCAAAGTTTTGAGAGTCTGTTTGTAAAATGGTTCAGATTGGCTTTTAAAAGTCGCGTTAGCGCCTACCCATCAAAGTTCAGAGCACCCATCTAACAATAGACGGAATATCTCCATCATGCTTGAACTTTACGTGTTCAGACAAAGTGCACGGAGCTTCAGTAACGCGCTATCAGCTGTACACTTCAGCATGTTACGCTGCTTCAGATTAAACAACACCCTGTCATAACAGTTTGATCCCTCCCCGTGTACAAGACAGACGCGGATTCCTAAACAGCATCCACTATAAATAACAAATCTAAAAGCTTCTTGGGTAAGGCTGAGATCCAGATAATAGCTTGTTTGGTGGTGACTGGTTCAAATAAATGAAAACCTTTTAAAATGAGGCTCTTTTAATCATTAATTGAATATGCTATATGTCATTCACACTGTTGTTTTCATTGCATAGGTCAGGGGTCAGCAACCTTTAGCAGTAAAAGAGCCGTTTGGGCTCGTTTTGTACTGATCTAAACCTAGAAGGAGCCTTAGTCTTACTTTAGTCTGTAAGAAATTTGGATGTGCATTCATGACCTTCTCTGAAGTATGAATCATGTCTGTTTTTTGCACAAACAAAAGCAAAAATATAAAAAGAACCTAGCATTGCTCAAAATGTGTGTTTTTTTTTTAGATTTAACAGAAGCTCAAATTACTTATTCTCAAAATAAAAGAGGCTCTATTTCAAACAGGATCATCTCAGTGCACCTCTGGACAGCTAGTATAGACAAGATAATATGTGCTTTTAACTCATAAAAGATTGAATTTTTTACCAAAGTTTTACTTTACATATAAATCTGTTCATTCTGGAGGTAAAGTTGATCAAACAAGACGTCTTCAGGTCAACAGGATGTAAAAACCTACATAGTTTATCATCTATGTGAACCTCAGACATCAATTTATACATTTTACAAATTTAAATTAAATAAATTCTAATTAAGTAATCCTTACTTTAAAAAGTTGTCATTTAAGTCATCTTCAGCGACTACTTTCAGCTACAAGCATTCACACTTTTCTAGTTCTAGTTTGTTTGTAATATTAATTTTCCAAGTCAGGTGTCATCTGCATATAATATAAATTACAGACGACAGTGTTCTGTCACTATATTATGTTTCACCTTTCACAATCTTGCCTATTTTCTTCAGTGCAATTTTGAATTCTTTTTTTCTGTAAAGAAATATTTATATAAAGAAAATGGTAAAGTAAAGCTGGGTTAGGATTCTATAAATCCACTTCCTTCTTTAGTTTAGTTTATTCATTTATCAGGACACCGTACAGATACATTCAGCTTAAAAAGAAAGATGCTCGCATCTGATTGTAGCTTATTAGCTCATTTCCATCTGTAGTCGTTCATAAAACTATAGTCTAAACATTATGCCTAAACATTATTGACATATTTACCAATTTGAAAAGAAATTCAATATAAAACACATTATCAAGCACGTTATAAAACAAATACAATATAACATATATTCTAAAACTGCTTCAAAATAATGGCTGGATAAAGGGTGGGGCGGTGTCATGCAAAAGGCCGATATCAGGGTACCTGATCAAGTTGTCAATACTTAAGTATTTTGTGTTTTTCCAGAATAAAACAATAGTGGTAACACCTGGAATTCTTGTCGAGGATTTTCAGAGCCTGAATATGAAGAGACCTAGGAGGTTTTAGCATGTAGCTATGTTGCTACATGCTAGCAAAATAGCTAGCATATAACCTTTCAAGCTATCTATATATATGTATACATATATATATTTTATTTATTTTTTTATTATTTTTTTAAATGTTTTTTTTATTTCAAGCTATCTATGATTTGATGCCTGATTGTTCTATGTTTGACACGTCTTTGTATGGATGTAAACCTTCGTTTATAGTATTTCTTTTGCATTATTCTTTCAGTGCTTTGGTTGAAATAAACCATTTCTATTCTAATAGACGGTTTCCGTTTTTAACATTCCATCAACAATTTCAATCATTCTTGAGTTGCCATTTTTGAATAGCAGCCACAGATTCTGTCAGTTCTCAACAATGACATCACAGCTCCTTTTTTTTCTGAAAACCAACAAGGATTCCGCCCATATATTCTTTTTGTTGTGCGTTCGGTGGCCTCTCAGGAGAGTTTTCGTAGATGCCATCCTCTGTGGCAACGCGCCACTGCTTATAAAAAGGCCGACATTTCTCACGGCTGTGTTAATTAGTTTCTGCTGGCCCTTTCCTCTGAGCTAACGCCCCACCTCTCCTCTGAGCAGAGCCACAAACCGCCACCATAAAGTGGCTTCATATGCAGCAAGTAGAAGTCGAGGCAATCCTTTTGTTGTGTACAGCTGATGAATGATAGAATGAAAATAACAACTAAAAATTTAGCCATGCTTGCTTTAATCCTGACTTCTTTTTGTTTATATTTTCAGACACTATTTAAAAAAAAGTTTTTGTACACCACATGATTCATATAAAAAAAAATCACATTTTATCTAGTAAATTGGAATAAAAAGGAAATCCTGTCCATTTGGATCTGTGTTGATATGGGAAAAACACAAAATAGCTTTGAATCACAGAAATGTTGTTAAATCCTGTTTGCTGACGATAAAGAAGAAAGTTTTCATTCCATCCTCTGATCAAACAAAAGCTTATTTCAGGTATCTTAAAAAAAGTCCGTATTAGCAAGAATGTCATTGGCTGGATTTAACTAATTTGGGAGCTGGTTGTTTTTTAAAGCCACCATCTTTGGAAGCAGTTTTTCTGTTTGTGCTCTTGTTTTAATTAAAATCTGCCACAAGTGAGGGTTGCTTCTATCACACCCCACTCCCTGTTTCATCTATTAGTGTCCCTTTGAATTTTGTTCGAGTGCAGAAATAAAAAAAACAGGTGTCTCCATATAGTCAGGAGGAGCTGCGAGGGAGGAGGAAGGAAGGAGGAAATATTTTCCCTCTCAAGCCTCCAGCTCGTGCGTTGACAGAAGTCTTTGATGCTGTGATGAAAAGTGACGGCTGTGGTGCCCAGGGCGGGCTGTGTTTGCGTGGCAGGTGAAGTGAAACAGATAGTTCAGGGGATGCTGAGCGCCATGGAAATGTGCTCACCAGAGAAGGTTTTTACCCCTCAGCGCCATCGCCAGCTCGATCCGGTGGCAGAGAGCAGCAGAAAGAATCGTGCAGGAACAACGTTCGGCCGTTGAACTGGCGATTCGTTGGTTTGAAGACATAAAATGTCTTTGTAGAAATTGCAGAACCTGCTCAAAAATCTTTTGGAACCCTTTAAAGTCCCCCTCCCATGAAAATCATGTTTTTTTTATTTTTAAAAGAACAAATGTCACTAAATATATAGCATTACCTGCGAAAATCCTTGTTTGAATGCTGTAAGCTGAATGTGGCTGCTGAAGAAGCTGAAATTGATAGCTAAAATAATGGCTGTAAAAAGTTGAAGCTAATAGTTGAAAACGCTGAAGCTGATAGCTAGCTAAAATATTAACTAAATATTAACTTAATGCCAAATTAGCCTAAAAAATTGGTAAAATGTCTAATTTAGCCAAAACAGCTAGCATAAAGCTAAAATATTAGCTAAACTCAAAATTAGCCTAAAGAAGCTAAAAAATACTTACATAGCCATAACAGTTAGCATGTAGCTGAAATCTTTGCTAAACTCCAATATAACCTGAAGAAACCTTAAAAGAGCCAAAATACTCCAAAAAGCTAGCATAGTGCCGATATGACAACTGAAACTTCAGAATAGCTCAAAAACCCCAGTAGATGCCAAAACAGCTGTGATATAGCATTTAAAATATTAGATGAATTTCAAATTCATTTAAAATAACCAAAAGCCACGCCCCCTTGGAGAAGATTGTGGAAACAGAGGCTTCAGATCAACATGAAAAAAAGGTTTTTTTTAAGACATTTAGGTTGTGGGATTTTGGTTAAAAACTTCACAATTATAATTAAAACACTACTGGGAATGTTATTTTCTTTTTTTTTTTTTTATGCTTATGGGGGCTTTAATACTGAACCACTTTGTATTCTGTCGTGAATGACAAGACCTCCTTTTTTGGAGCTGAAATCTGTGCCTTCAAACCAGAATAAAACATGTTTTCCTAGTAAAGAAAAAAAAACCTCCATTAGATGGAAAGTCTCCAACTCCCTGATGTCCATACGTCCACCATGACCTTGAGCGTGATGCTCCATTCCGTGTGTGGTTTGGGGGGGGGGCTGCCACTCAACCAGGTGAGATGGTACACATTGACGTATTCCACAAGGCAAATGTCCGATCCCACAGATCGAAAACCAGATGTTTGCTCCACGAATCAATGTCCAGATAGCAAACGCCCATGTCACTCTGTACATGATCCCCAGGTTCATCAGATAGAGTTAACCCTTTGATGCTGCTAATCTGATCCATTTAATCCAAACTTGTGTTAGTTTAGAATCACCTTGAACGGAATAAAAATAAAGAATATTATTTTAGATAATGAGAAACAATATCAGTCATAACACGGTTAAAGTGTGAACATGTTTGGAATTTTTTTTTTCTTCTTTTGAGATTTATTTTTGTAATAGTGCGACTGTTTTGTAAGCATTCACACTATTGTGATCCTGTTTCTCTTTATTATTCTTCCGTACGTTTTTTGATTTGAAAACTATATCACACTTTCAGCAATTTCAGCAATCGTGGTATCAAATCGTTCAGCTCATTAAGGACATTACTACTCACTGTTCGTACATTTTATGGTTCTTAAGATTTCACGCAATTTCTGCAGTTTTTCAGCCCCACTGAAAATGAAATGGAAACGTATCCAATTTAAAACATTAATATCATTCAGCAAGTTACCCAAATTGGAAATGTTATGCATTTATTTAAATTTTACGCAAATGTTGCACTTTTTTTTAAATGTAATTATTAAAAATATTTGTGCATTTTCTGCATATTATGGAATATGAGTGTCATAACGTTCAGCATGTTAAGGAGATTATTGCTACTGAAGTTTTTTTTGGGCTATTCTTGAGTTTAGCTAATATTTTAGCAGCAAGGTTTTTGGTTTCTTTGGCATCTAAAGAGTTTTTTGGGGTTACTATGGACTTAAACTAATATTTTAGCAACATGCTAACTTTTTTTTTGGCTTATTTGACATCAACTGAGGTCTTCTTGGGCTAATTTCAAATTAGGCAAATGTTTTAGCAATGTGCTCGCTTTTATGGCTATTTTGACATCTGAGGTGTTTTGGGCTAATTTTGAGTTAAGCTAACATTTTAGCAATATTGCGAGTTTTTTTATGAAAGTCTTAAAATTCTTGGTGCACTTTCTGAAAATTATGCGAGTTTGGTATCAAAATGTTCAGTACGTTCGTGACATTATTCAGCAGTTAAAATACATGTGTTCAGCATCGTCAGCAAACAGCTTCATCATCGTCAGCGACCACATTCAGCTAAGAAGCGTTCACACTAGCATGCAATGCAACTTTTCTAGTTATGTCTTTTATTTGAGAAAGATTTAATGTACAACAGCTTTACAGTATTCTCCAAACAAGTTCTTTAGAACATCTTGTTCAGGCGTTCTTTTTGTTTTACATGAGTTGGAAAAAGAGAATAAGTCAAGTTGAAACAACAACTTTGGTTAAAAAGTAAAAGGGAAAAAAACACATAAAACTAACAAAAAAACTGAACAAGGGTATATACTACATTTAAATATATCTTTAAACTAATATTTCACTTAAAATTTGAGTAATGTGTGGATACATTATATTCAGTCATTAAGTATAGAGCGCATTCAGAGCCTGGGCTGTTGTGGGATTTGTGTTTCATAAATTTAGACCAAATTCTGTAACTTTTTCCTTTTGAATTTTGAGCCTATATGTCAAGTTTTTATTTTAAAGATTTATATATTGTGTCTAAGCAGTTATCTAATGTTGGTGGAATTGGGTTCTTCCACTTTCTTGTTTCTTTTGAGATTTTTACTGTTACTTTTGTTTTCTTGGTCCATTTTAGATTTTTTTCTTTAACACACCTGAGCTGGACGTCAGATTTATGGATTTCCACCTGTCTGCTCTGTTTCATGGTGCTCTTATCTGTACCTGTGAATTGTGATTTCCACTTTAAACCTTCATTTTTGCTTATGTCTTCCTGAAAGGGGCTGTCGCATGTTGTGGCTTCACATTGTGAGGACCCGCTTGTTTTTCGTGGGTATGGGAGGGGCTGCTGGTGACAGTGCAGGTTTTTAGGGGATTACTCAGAAATGCGTGAACGGATCAAAATACCGCTTTGGGGTTCTTTATAGAGAGGAATGGACAGTAAAATATACTTAAAAGCTCAAAAAGTTGTTTTTTCATAGTATTTCCATTCAAAACACATCTACCTCACTCATTTCACCCACAGCGTGTTATCTATGGAGGATAAATAAAGAATAAAAATTATTATTCAATGTAATTTAATGAAGTTAAATTAAATTTGCTTTAAATGAACACGTGAAACCCCCTTAAAATAAGTTTTCTTGGATTTAGTCAACTCTTTCTCATTGTTCCCTATTTCCTTCTGCCATGTTTTCATATTTTCTCCAAAACAACATCTAATGATGTGTCAAACAACTTCTTGGCCAAACTTAGCGAGTGGAAAGTTGTCACAACAGTCGTGTGGTGTAGCAGCTTGCTCCTCCGACACCTCCTCTGTCCATCTGTCCTCCTCCGTCAGCGGCGGCAGCACATGCCACTGACCGCACTTCTCTGAGCTGACGTGAACTTTCCCTACAGATCCATGTTGTTTTGAACATGAAGGCAGAAGACATCAAAGTTCAGTTCGTCTGCTGGGATTTTGTCAGTTGACATATAATACATCAATGCACATAAGAGGTTGCAGAAAACTCAAAAAGGGCTTTGATAGTCGTGTGACGACTGATGGCACAGTTAAATATTCATACCTACTTATGCTGCGCTCATGGCCATACACATATGATTTGCCTGTGTTCAATAAATGAGGCATCACTGGAGAAACCAAGGCTGTGAATATGTTTATTAGTTTATAAATCAGCATAAACATGGCTTTGCCTAATAAAAAGTAAACAAGACTCCAAGTTATGAAGGGATTTTTGTGCTAGAATGTGGCACTTGTCACAGTTTTGAGATCAAAATGTCCTAAACTGCAGACAAAATGTAAATTTCATGTTTTGCAAATGAAAAATATTAAATATTTGATTTCAAAACATATTTTTGCATTTTGCAGCACAAATGTTTTCTTCTCGCTTTTTCCCTATCGTTGATTCTGCATTCACAAGTTTCCGTTTAGCATAAAAAATGTGCCACTCCACACAGGTGCCACAGCCAATCACAGACAAGAGGGTTCATCCTGATTGGTTGAGATTCCATCCAGTCAAAGATACTTTGTATCGGTTCTGTTTAACCGGGATTGTACAGTCTTCAACCAATCTGGCCCGTTTCTTTTTGGGCAGAACTCAGAAGGAGCAGCAAACCAAAATAAAACATGGTTCTGTATACTAGAGTAGCGACCAGTGTGTTTAAAATGTTCACAGAAAAAACGTCAGGGGTCAGAGGTCAGCAACCTTTAACAGTAAGAGAGTCATTTGGGCTTGCTTTCTACTGATCAAAACCTAGAAGGAGCCGCATGGACTTACTTTAGTCTTTAAGAAATTTGGATTTGCATTCATGACCTTCTTTTTGTGTCTTGTTTTTAATAATTATGAACTATGTCTACTTTTTGGCACGAACAAAAGCAAAAATATAAAAAGAAACGAGCATTTCTCAAAATTGGATTTTTTAAACATTTTTACCTTTTACATTTAGTAGAGACCAAATTAGCCAAAAAGCTAGCTTGTTATCTGATTACTACCTGAACTCCAAATTAGCATAAAATACTCAGTAAATTAAATTAACCAAAAATGTTAGCATGTTGCTAAAATAAAAGCTAAACTCTAAATTAGCCTAAGAACCAGTAAATAACAAATTAGCCAAAAAAAAGAAAGAAAAAAAGCTACAAAATATTTTGTAATAAAAAATATGAATTATGTTTCTTTTCTGGCATGAATAAAAGCAGAAATATAAAAATAAACTAACATTTTCTCAACATGTTAAATTATTTTTTACATTTGACAGAAGCTTATATGATTTCCTTTCAAAATAAAAGACAATTTGTGTCAAACTGGATCATAACATGGAACTCTGGACAGCATAAAATAATATGTGCTTTAAACTTATAAAAATTCTGACTTTTCACCGAATTTTTGCTTAGTATTTGAAATCTTTGTATTCTGGAGGAAGTGAAGCGCAAACCAGATCTCTTCAAGTCATCAGGGATGTAAACATTTTTACATAGTTTATCTTCCAGGTGCACTTCAGTGATGCATTTATAAACTAAACTAATCTAATAAAAATAATACTATTATTGTATTTTCTTTAGCCAAAGAGCCACTATGGAGAGGTATTAGAGCCACAAGTGGCTCCGGAGCCGCCGGTTGTAAACCTATGAGCTGGACGATGATTCCTCTTCAGGTGTTCATGCGTCGCTGCTGTGCTGTCATGGAACTCAAGTTCTGCCTTGCAGATATTGCATTCGACACTTTTTTTCCCCCCCAGTTTCAAGCTCTGTTATTGTAATGGGGGGATTGGGAGGTTTGCTCATCTGTCACACTGAAGCACAAAAAACAACACAGGACAAGGAGTCCGTACTGTTTTTTTTAATTTGTTTTTTCTCAATCTTATTTTACAAAAACGCTCTAGCTGAACTTGCCACGCCTTTCCTGTCTCTACAGGAACACAGAACTCTCAAAATAAAAGAACCAGGAAGTTAGTTACATTATGGTACCTGAGTCTTCCTAGAACTTCCTGTGACATCACTACAGACCTGCACTACTGCGCATGTGTGTCAAAGACAATGGCAGACACGGCATTAGAATGTGCACATGGTAGTTTTGAAATTTAAAAAAAAAAGACTCAATGACTAATAAATTAGTTGCCGACTATTTTAAGGATCGACATAGTCGGGACTAATCGACCAATCGTGGCAGCCCTACGCTAAAGGGAATCTTATAAATGCAAAATCACAGATGAGGAGAAAGCACGAGAGACACTTCTGAAACATTTGTGTTCAAACAAAAACAAGGTTTTGATAGCAAACATTTAATATTTTCATTTGCAAATCATTAAATATTATTCTTAAAAATGAACTTTTTTTTGTAATTTCTACCTCAAAACTGAATTTTGTTCAAACTATGGTTCCCAAAAATTACTCCATGCAGTCACTGCAAGATTTAGGACTCTTTGAAATAGAGGAAAGAGAATTGTTATGGTACATTTAAGTAACATATACGGTAGTGTAAACAATTTAAACTGTAAAAATAAATGAAGAAGTCACTAATAGAAAAAAAAACATTCTTTATTTGATATGGAATTTAGCAGGAGAAATAATGTTCTGTCTGGCTGCTCCGTTTAATCGGTTGATTGCCCTTGAGTTGGACTAATTTACCGTACAAATGAAATAAATTCTGTTTATTTCTTACAATCTTTATGCAAACAAGCCAGTCATTTATTCCTGGTGTTGGAATTTAATGGCAATTTAAAGTCAAGTGTGTTTTTTATTAAAAAAATCATGTTTGTGACTGTGATGGTGTTTCTCCAATGATGCCGTCTTCCTATTTTTGTGTTTATCCATGATGCTCATGTCTTCAGGAACTGTCCAATCTGTGCTCACTGTCTAACATATAACCCATGCTAATTGCTCATCCTCTCTGAACACTGGAGCTCACATTTGCATATAAACAGCAGGAGGTCCAGGTAATGATTACCTGAGGTTCTGTATTGACCAGATGTTTGATTGAATCCTTTCATAATAGTGGCTGTGGAACGCATTCTTTCACAAATTTGTGATTCATTAATTTGTATGAATTGTTGGCTGTTCAGCAGATGTGGTTTTTGTTTTCTCCTTGTCAGATGCTGCTGTTAAGCTGAACTGATGACAGTACTTGTATGTTTCACTTTCGTCGTAAGTGAAGATGACAGACTTTTGGCTAAAGCGGTGTTTACTGGAAGAAGAATGGACGCCTTCATGTTTAGGATCATTTCAGGAGGTGGACGGCTTATTTGGGTTGGGAAACAGTTGCAGCCTCAGGGGATGCAGATGGATGGATCGTTGCAGACAATTACAGCTGAGGTAGAATTTAAGAATCTCTCTTAACCTGTGAAGGTTCACTTCTACTCACGTTTAAATGGCTGCTGTCAATGAAAAGTCTCTGGTTGTGTCTGACTTCCCCTCCTAATCACTATATAGTGAATTCGCCATTTGCTGGTGCTGTCTACTAATTCCAAAATCGAGTGCACTGGAAATTTCCCAAAAGTCTTTGCGATGAACTAGCGTACATCGATGGTCACTAGATTAGCACATATAGACCACAATGCATTGCGGTCGAACAATTTCGAAAAAAAAAAACGTGTTTAAATGTAATATTTGAATAATCCAAACATATTTTCACCATCAGAAAACAGTGGAGTCATAAATAAACGTTGTGAAATGTTCATTTTTATTTGATTTTCACTTCGTGAAATCGATGACATCATATCCGTTTTTTAGAAAAACGAAAGAAAAGTAGTGAGCATCGTGTCCGAATTACCTTTAAAATCCAGGGCACTATATAGTCCCGCACTACATAGTTTTTTAGTAGTTAGGGTTTAGGGAGGGAATTCGGACACAACCTATGTAAATGTACGTAAACTCTCGTTTTGGGTTTCTGGGTCCAGAACTCTAGCGTTCATGCGTCGCAAGTTTTTGGCCCAATCCGAATTCTTCCCTTCTCCCTCCCCCTTAATTTGAAGTGGCAGTTAAAGTGGAAGTGGTGTCCGGGATTATTCTTTTTTCAATTTCACCCTCCAAACAGAGTCCAAATTCCACTGACATGAGGGTAAACCGTGTCGAGCTGAGAAGCTCTTTTCTTCACTTTGCTGCGTTCTGAACCACAAAAGTTTACATTATAGTTATTAAACTGCTGTTGTTATGTGTATTGACGCTCTGGAAGCTCCACGTTAAATGCTAGCGGAGCGGCGATTATTGATGACATCATTGAACGAAAGTGACATCTGAAATATTAGGCACTATTTTTTCATAATCCTCCGTTTGGAGGGATAAATGAAGGCAAGGGAGAAGGGAAGAAGTCGGGTTGGGCCTCAAAGTCTGGTCTGGGGCTCTATGTACATAACGAGCGTCCGACTGCACTACTTTGCCAAATTTTGAAAACGCTAAACTTTGACCAATCAGAGACGTTTACTATATGTAGTGACGTGTAGTTAACGTCCATTTCATAACATGGAAGTGTCAACTATAAACACGATCATGGAGTAGAAATTAAAGTAATAAGTTTGTCTCTGACCAGAATCATGACACATTTCAACATATGACATAATAGGGAATGAAAAAGTCTGGAGCAAGGTTTGCGAGGTTTGACTTTTCACAACAGACCTCGACCAATTGTAGGTCCAGATGACCCACGCTTACACTGATGTGTGATCCCTCCAATGACAAAGGGGGACTAGATTTTAGGTCTGTCACGGACGCCAGAGTCTGTCTGTGACAGTTTGATTGACAGATTTAAAAGGAGAAATACTCAGAAAATGATTTTTTGTTACATTTGTTCTCTTTAATAAGAAAAATGCTAAAAAAACCAAAACCTGATTTTCATCGAAAGGGGACTTTAAGCTACGTCCTTACCCACCCACGGCCAATTAAAAGTTTTCTTTTTCAGATTGTGTGATGTCCTTTAGTCTTAAATGCAGGTTTACTTTCAGTCGCCGCTTCTTTAAGAAACCAAAAGTGATTTTAAATTTGATCCAAGAAACCAGTAAAGACTAATGAAGTTACTTGAACCAGTTTGAGTCTAAACCAGATGCTTCAGTGCATCCTGAAGCCTTTCTGTAGGTTTGACAGCAGATACTAAAAAGCCAGTAAGAACATTGGGGGGGGTATTCTGAGCTTTGCCCCAGCAGCTATGTGGCTCCACGCTTTTTTAATAGTCTCTTAGTTTGTTGAATAATGCAAATGTGCCCTCAAAGTGACTCTCAGGGATGTGTCTTGAATACCACACCGCGGGGCTGCATGATGCCCCCCCTGACCACAGGCTGTGCACGCTGGCGGGGAGAAGAGGAAGCGGCGCATTAAAAGCCTCTGCAGACCACTGTACAGGACAAGGGGAATCGGGATTTCATTCCCTCGTGCTGCAATAAGGGGTGTTGTTTTCCGGGTGGGAGCTCCCCCACTGTTGAGACCCCCGAGTTTAATATCTCTGAAAAACTCAATTTCTTCTTCCAATTGATCACAGCATTCCCTCTCCAAGCGGAGCCATCTGTTAACAAAACCATTTTTCTGTCGTTGTGGATTCAATTGCTTCCATCAGTCAAGCTGACAAATGATTCTTTCTTGCATTAAATTAACAAACTCAGGTGTTCTTTGGAGAATTAACAATTTCATCAGAATATGGCGCTTTCTATTGTCGTATCCGGAACGCCGGAGTCATTTGGTTGGAAATCAGCAAACACGCAGAACACATTACTCTTGCACTGAGCACAGTTTGTTCAAACATTCGGCAGCAGCTACTTTGGCAAACAGGATTGATTTCTCCCCAAAACGAATTAGTGGACTCAGCAGCGTTGATGGAAAACAAAGCATTACATAGATTGGCTGCCATTGTGTTGATACTAATTGCCTGTGGTGTCGTTTGTTTCTCTACCAAGACTTAAAAAAAAAAGGTTATTCATTTTATCCCCCCCAAACACACATTTTGTGTTTGTGGTTACAAACAAAAAGAAAGAGAGAGATAAGTTAAGAGAAAATAAAGGTAATGACATTTGTCAGGTTTGCTTCCATGTGCTCTCAAAGTGTTTTTGCTGCTTTCAATCACACTTTTTTCTCATTTGGCTTGCTTTTGAAGTGACAGCCATTAGATCTGGCGCCTCATTCTTCAGGAGATTAGTGGGCCGGGCAATAAAACGGAACATTAACAACAAAGGTGGATGTGGAAGACATTAATCTGCTGTATTGGACCCAATCTATGCATGAATCTTTGAAATGATTTGTACACAGAAGTGGTTGTTGTTTTCACTTTCATCTCTGCTAAGATTTTACCAGATATTGGAATGATGTGGAAGGTGAAAACAGACTACTTTTTCTGTGCCCGGTTTCTCATGATAACGATATTATCGCATTATCACTTGAGACCAAGTTCTTTCTGATGATGAAAGACCAAGTCCTGACTGTCACGCAATCCTTCTATCCTGCACCTCTCATGCATCATTCTGTAACCATGTAGAAACAATGTCATGTTGCCAGATTGGGCAATTTCCCACACGAATTGGGCGGGTTTTTCTCAAATTACCCTTTTTTTGACTGATCTGGCAATACTGCAGACAGATGCTGCACTTGCTAGAACTTTGTTAGTACAATGGTGTAAATGGCGTATACGTGTATAGCGCTTTTCTACCTTCCTTGAAGTCCCAAGTTGACACACTATTGATACTTCACTAGGTATTGATACTCAGATCAATATACGCCCACCCCTACTTATAAAATTGACAATCACCAAACTGCAACCGCCTGCGCAGCTGCAGCTGGGCCAACCTTATCCTTAAATGACAGGGATTGATTTGGATATTGTTTATGACAGACAAAATCAGCAGTTTCTCCGCTTGAGTCAGACCACAGTTAAATTGATCAATCATAAATCGATCCGTTCTTCTAGTGTAACATTTTCTCTGACAAACTGTTTTGTTTTGCTGCAAATTGTAGAAAAATGGGGTGGAGCTGTTTGGATTCCTCTAATGTCCTGCACTCTGTGAACACACCAGAGATATTTGTTGGCTCTGGGTTCTGTCATTCAACCTGTTGTTGGGGGTTTGGGCTGATTGGGGTCAGTAATTGAATGAGGGAAATAGAGCGATGGGAGCTACTGCGTTAGGTGAAGTCAACGTGTTTGAGGAGCGTAGCTCAACGAATAAATCAAGAATTGACTAAAGAAACAAAGTTTGGGGAGTGTTTCTTTTGCTGTTGTTGAGAGTTGTTGGTGTAAGCTGTACAGCGTTGGTCACGGCTTACAGTTACCACAACATAAAATGACTTAAAAAATAAATTTTCAGCGTCTCAGTGCAAGAAAGGGACAAAGTGAAGAAAATATTCTTCATTATGTTGTTATCACGAGAAAAAAAAATGTTTTCTCATGAAAAACGATTGTAGATCTCATTATCAAGGGAAAACAAATGTTTTTTTCTGGTGATAGTGCGATTGTAGATCTCATTATCACCAGAAAACAAATGTTGTTTTCTGGTGATAATGAGATATTAGATCTCATGCGTAGATCTCATTATCACAAGAAAACAAATGTTTTCTCGCAATAACACGATTCTAGATCTCATTATCACGAGAAAACAAATGTTTTCTTGTGATATCGCGATTGTAGATCTCATTATCACAAGAAAACAAATGTTGTTTTCTTCTGATAATTCGATATTAGATCTCATTATCACGAGAAAACATGTTTTCTAGTAATAATGCGATTGTAAATTTCATTATCATGAGAAAACGGTAAAAAAAAGTAGGGCAGACCATTTTCAGCTTCCATGCTTTTAACCATATTTTAGAAAACATTTAGGGCCAACTGTGGCATAAAAGTAGAGCGGTCGGCCTCTGATTGGAATATGCCGGTTTGATTCCTGTCTTCCTGTCTGTCTTTGGCCATGACACTTAACCCCAGTTTGCTTCAGGTGGATATAGGTCTGCACCGGTGTTCAAGGAAGGTAAAAAAGCACTATACAAGGAAGCGCCATTACCATTTACAAAGTTAAGGAAAAAAAATTACACCATCAATTTAAATAAACTGTTACATGGAAAAGCAAATATTTATGTTTTGGGTTTTTTTTAATACATTAAAAGGTTTAAAGTTTACCCCATGACATATTCATTTCATCTGAACTCTGCCAGTGTCTTTCCAATTTAACATGAGCCTGCTGTGTAAGTGAGTATTCATTAGCAACCTGTGGTGCAGAACTTGCAATGAAAGGTTTGCAGTGAAACACCTGCTGAACAGGAGTTGGCTTTATTGCTCGTTACACAGAATTATAGGTGCTAAACTGAAACCCGACATCCTACACAGCAACTGATGCAGAAGGATATCCTGTTTCTAGAACAAAAACAGCAAGAATTGATCCTAAAATAATAACCTTAATCTAAATCGTGCATGAAACACTGTTTAAATGCTCAGTGTGCTGCACAGAGCCACCACGCCACGCCTGCTTCATCTGATGACGGATGCTGGAACGAGCTCTTTCTTCCTGGCAGAAGTGAAACCGAGACTCTGCTGCACGCTTCAGAGTTTATTTCCCTGCTTTCCCATGAGGCTATGCTCTCTTTGCCTTTTCTATTTGATTAATGGCACCGTGCCTCCGGCGACTTTTGTAATAAAGTCAAATGATACTTGAATGACTGAGACTTTGTAGAATCAGGAGTAGATAATTGAGAAGGTAGATGTCTCAGGTGAGGTTCTCTGTCCTGGAAGCAATAAAAGAGTTGATTTAACTTTTCTTTTTGGCAGACTCTAATCACATTAGAGGGATTGTGCTGCACTGCGCTCCTGCTCATAGAGTGTTCAGAATGCTGCACTGTGTGCGGTTTGGGTAAAAGAAATCCCAAAATACGTAAACTCTGCTCAGCGAAGAAATCCCAAAATACGTAAACTCTGCTCAGCGCTGCCACTAAATCACGCAGTTACAGAAGAGGGATGACTGAATCGCTGTAATCCACACAATCTTCTGTGACCAGCAGAGGTGTTTCCTTGTCTCCTCATAGAGAGGGCTGCCAAAACCATCTCAAATCTGTAATCCTTCCTTTCAGCAGAAAACCACTTTCTGAGAGATTTCAAATGTGTTATTTGGAAAGCTAATAGGTAATAGGTGATGCAAAGCATTCTTTTCCCAGTGGAAGGATGGCTGTGTCCAAATACAGTCTTTTCTGGAAAAAAAAAAGAAGAAAGCTACTCGAAAATCCTTTATCTCAGAGCACAGCTGCTCACACCTCATCAGACATGTGATAAGTCAGATTTAAGAAGATTTTAAGGTATTAGCTGGTGTAAAAGATAACATTTAAATCATTTTTGTGTAAGTTTGAGTTTTTGGTTTAAAAAGGTGCAATAATTCAAGTTAACTTTAAAAAAAACCCTAAAGACGAAGGCTCATTAAGTGTTTGAGTTGGATAATTTCTTATCATTTTAGTAATTTTATTGATATTAAGTGTTGCTATATTTTAATTTTTGGCTTTTTTTTTAAAGCCAGTCATTAGAGATAATTGATGCGTCTATTATCAGACCACATACGAAAATGACTAACGACTAATGTGTAATTGATTAAAATTGGTCAGGAGAAAGTAAATGACTGCAGCGTTTTACACAAATTACAAACTAATTTGTTCTCCCCCCTCAAGAGTGAACGCTTTATATTCTAGTTTTGGCAATTATTATGCACATTCTTAAAATTAAAAGAGGAACAATCACCCCAAGCAAAAGACGATAGGAGGTGAAAACCCGAAAGAGATAAAAGGAGAGAAAAACAGAAACACTAAGCTGTTTTTTACTTTTTCACCTGGCTATTTGTTACTGGCTGACTAGTACATTTAACTATTTATTTTAGTAGAAAATCTGCTTTAATAAATGCCAGAAAGGAGATGAACAAAAGGTTTGGTTACATGAGTCTCTTGTTTTCTTGCATTGGTTATTTTTTGTTGGCTGTCACTACATCTTGGCCCGATATAATGACATGAATCCTGCTTCCAAAAATGAAAAAATACAGGAGATAAAAACCTGGCAGCTGTTAAAACACCAGCCAAGGTCACTGTAGAGCTGGTAATTATAATGTAAGTTACTCAAAGTACAACTTTAATAAAAAAAATCAGCCAAATCATTTAGAGACCAGAAATATTTCTACTGTAAATTGGCTCTTTTCCATTGGAGTAAACTGGGACGGCCATGTTTGTTTGTGTTGTTACTTCATTAAAATGACCTGATTCTAGTTCCACAAGAACTCCTGATTGGCGACAGTAGTTCCTTCTAAAAACGTGACTCAGACCACTTTGACTAATCGCTGTCGACGAGTTTTAATCGTTTGCAGTATAGCGGTAGACGAATCAGGAAGTGACGGCGAAGGCCTGTTTTCGTGATGCATTTCCTATGGGGGACCTCAACACTTGTTATGTCCACTTCTTATAAACGGTCTATGGAGGGTCATATATTAGGGTCAAATCATAATTAGCTTAAAGTAATAATAATAAAAAAAAAAAACTAATCGTAAATTTAAAAAATAGACATTCTAAATTAAAAAAAAAAATCTAAACAGTTTTAAACGCAAAAGTACACAATGTAAACTTAGAAATAATGAACATTTGATAAAAAAAAGTAAAAAAAAAAGTACTTTAAACTTGAAAGAAACGGGGGGATTTTTAAAAATGAAATTGTTAATTTGAATTAAAAAAAAATCACTAACCCTAAAACAAAACTAACATCTACTGAAAAATAATATTTACTTTTTTTGTTTATTTTTTCTTTTGCTCTCAGTCCTCAATTTGTAGTTTTTTATTAATAATTTAAGGAGTTAATTCAGGAGTTGAAACTAATTTTACGTGGGGTTGGGGCTTTAAGCCCATCGGCTATGGACACATGATTGACATCTGGAGATAGAAGTTATGGTGACCTATTTTCCACTCCAAAATGGCGCCTGCTGCCGTTATTATCCCAGCTCTACGTCACATTAGCGTATGGAAGCAGGTGCTGCCAACATCAAACCATAACCAGTCACCATCACTCTATCAGCCGCACTCGTAAATAAACTTTATTTTTCCTTTGGTAACACTTTTAGGTTTATAGTTATTCTTTTTTTTATTTTTCTTAGTTTCCATAATTCTTTCAAGTTTAATTTTTTTTCAAATTGTCGATAGTTCCTTCAAGTTTCCATTTTTTTCCAGTATTTTTCCTTCTTTTTCTACATTTAAAACGTCTATTTTTCAAATTTACAATCTGCCTTTCATTCACTTTAAGCTGGTTTGACCTCACAGTAACGTGTCGAGGCAACATTAAAACATCCCTCTATGTTATCTGCGTCTGATGACTGAATTATTTTTCAGCCATTTGCTGTAAAAAAAAAGAAAAAAAAAGAAAAACGACTTCCTTTCATGTGTGCAGAAGGATTCGTTTACAGCCTTCATCACCGCATGAACTCGATACAAACTCTCTAAGAATCACTCGGCGCCTCATTAACGTGACTCCTTCTCCAACCTAAGCCTCACTAACGGATGTTGTTCTTTAGAGTCAGGGTGAGTGTTAATCATATTAATTATATGTCTGTGAAGAATTAAAAACTTCAAAGTAACCAAGATATTCTCCTTTGAGTTTTTTTTAGCCAGTTAACCTCAAACTCCCAACTTCTTCTCTTTTATTTCATTTTCTGTTTATATATTTCGTATATTTCCTGTTTCTATAAATGCACAACATAAACTCACACTTACAGTCTCCTGCTGCTGAAATCATGACCCCAACAACTTCTTTGAAGTTTCACATTTTATAGATGCACCAGTAAATTTCTAGAGGGAAAAGTTCCTCTTTGAGGCATTTTTTGGACCTACTTTTTTTACATTTGATAAACATTTGAGGTTCCTGCATGCATAACCTCCGCACGCTGACTTTCATATCATCCTCAGAGCGAGCTGTCCACAGATGTGCTTTAGCTCATCAGATTGTAGAATGAAAATCGGACCTGACAGCGCTCAGTCCTGCATGTAATCCTGAAGTGATCTGATAGCTGAAGATGAGTCCAGGCCGCCGCACCATGACCTCGCTCGCACACTCACAGGGTTTTACCCAGCTCCAGTTCTACAGCTTCATATTTTTATTTCACTTTTACGCATATTATGAAACTAAAATGAATAAATACTGTATTTTTTTTTTAAATTTTAAAAATATGTTTGCAGTTCCAATAAATAAATAGTTTAGGTTCTCTAAAAGCCTCAGTTTTGTATTTAATATAAACTGTGAAGGGCTTTCGCCGCTGATTCAAGATGCAGGAATATCTGAATGTTGCTAAATAATATGAACAAGAATTCATGTGCAAAAGGTGTGAGGTCAAATCAGGATCAGCTTAAAGTGAACAAAAAATGAAAAACTTGAAATAAAAATGAAATTCAACTTGAAAAATTAAACAAAATAATAATAATATGGTCCTTGCCATCAGTACCTGATGCTGCGGGCCATAATTATACAAAAATATTTAAAAAACTTGAATAAATAGCTATAAATGTTACCAATTGAACAATAATATATCCATTAGTAACAGCTGCTGTCCGTCCGCCATGCGAGGGAGTTTGGATCTAGCCTATGAGGTCAAATCAAGATCAGCTGAAAGTAAATGAAAAAACAGATTGAAAATGTGAAAGAATAAAAAAAACATCTGAAAAAGTGAAAATTTAAAAACAAGACAGTTACATTTTGAAAACAAGACATTGTAATAAATAAAAAGTAAATTTGAAAAGATTTTTTGAAAAGTTTGAAAACAAAAAATTGAAAACTTAAAAATGTGAACAATATCTTGTAAATTAAAACGAACTGAAAACTTGAATAAAAAAACTATAAATGTAAAATTACCAATTGAACAATAATATATCCATTAGTAACAGCTTCTGTCCGTCCGCCATCCTAGCACGTTGGAACTAGCTACATCAGAGGAGGGACAACTCAAAGACGGCGCCAAAACAGACACGTGTTAGGAACAGAAATGATGTCACCATGACCTCTGTCACCAGACTTTAACCAATGGGCTCAAAGCCCCGCCCCAAATGTGAAATCAGGATCAGCACGGCAGCAAAAACTTGAAAATCAGAATTAAAACTGGAACCTGAGGACTGAAAGTGGAGATTCAGAAATAAAACAAAGTTGAAAGTCCAAAACAGAGCAATGGATACATGATTTACAATTGGTAACTTCAATTTCACTTTTAGTTTTCAGTATTTTATTTTTTTCAAATTTGGAAAATATTGTTCAGATTTTCAAGTTTTCTGTTTTTCTAATTTTCAATCTGTTTTTTATTCACTTTAAGCAGATCCTGATTTGACCTCATAAAATACCTTATACACTAAAAAACTGAACCATTAACAAAGGTTCTGTAATTTGAAACATTTAAAATTAGTTTTCTTTAAACTAGATCTTGAAGTTGATGGTTTACACAACGAAAAAGTTTAATTTGATAAAAAAATAATATTTTTAAATGTAACAACTCACTGAACTTTTGGTAATTGATTCAATGTTTTCTCTTTTTACAGTGTAGTAAACAGATTTTTTAGTACTGTATTTTCCGGAGAGCAAAAAAATGCTTCATCAAGAAGAAGAAAACCACATAAGTCACTCTGGAGTTTAAGACTTCAGAACAAATGTGCCAAGCATAGCTAAATAAATAAAGCAATACAAGAATCCAAATCTTTGGATGTGTGTAAGAAAAATATCAAAGTTTTAGAGGAAAACAATCCGATTCTCTTCCATGTTTATTTTGGACGACACTTCTTCTGCCGCTTCCAGTAGCAAATACTTCAGATGCAGCGCCCTCTAGTGGTTGTTAGAGGACACAACCGCTAAAAGACAACTGCCGTTTAATGGGAAAATAACAAATATATGAGCTTTTTCATGTCTAAAAAACAGTAAAAGTGGCACCCCTGGCTAAACTACGAAAAAAACTGTGACTTATACTCCAGAAAACACTGTACATTTACCCTGAGACAGGAAGGCAGGAATGAAACATTGAGGCCACTCAGCCTATCGATCGTCACCATGAGTCCCAGCTAAAGGATTTAGGGTAATCCCTAAAGTCCAATCTCCTTGCCATATCCAGTTTGGGGGCTGAAATATGTCCCAATATTCCCCACAGCCCCCGGGTTCTGTTTTTAGATAAGAGCTGGAATAGACTGATTTATCTGCAGGTGGAATCCCAAAAGGAAACCCAAGAAATCTGTTTTCTTTTGTTCTTGTTGCATCTTCTAACTGCATGTGTAATTAAAAAAAGAAAAAAAATGAGAATGCTGCAGCACAAAGATGTAGTTCTGTGCAGAAAAGAAGAAAAGTTTTCTGACATCTGTCTGCACAGTTTGGATGGTGAGAAAAATCCAGTCTTCAGGGAACTTGGAGGAAAAGATGTCAGTTTTTTCCAACAAAGAGCTCTCTCTTAAAATCATTTCTATCTCATGCATGTCCCCTCTGCAGGGACTGCAGCAGCAGATGCTCGTCTGTGAGGATGGTGGCAGGCTTTTCCTGTCTCATCTGTGCCTGTTATGGAGTCATGCTGATGTTATTGGTATTCAGTAACGACGGCTCGCCAATAAGCAGCAGGATGACTTCACTCCAGTCATTTCAGTGGAGCAAAAACACTATTTATTTATTCAAAATGAATGCTTTGGGACACAGAAAGAGAATGAGGACATCGACCACAACGTGTAATAGAAGTTATTTCATTGGTGAAAATCTTCTTCAGCTCTCAGGTGACGTGCCTGAATCCTGAAGCGGATGGAGAATGACGACCTCCACAAACAAGGTCACCTGGCAGAAAAAAACGGAAAATATTTTAGGAGACGCTCGACATGCGAGTGTAAATCTGACATTTGCCAAAGTGGACGTAAGCGAGAAAGCGCCCTCCGCTGTGTGAGAATGCCATCCAGACTCCAGCTGACTGAGCTGCACACATTTCCCAAACTGCAGGCAGTCAAATGATAAAACTGTTAGAGTCTCAATTCTGCAAACAGGACTTGAATGAGCTGAAAGGGATGGAATCTAACAACAACTCTGCGGGATGTCCTGTTGACTGAGGCTGTGCGAGCGGGGCAGGGAACCACGCAGCGCTTTGATGGAAGAAAGCAGAACACAGGGGCAAAGCTCCACCTTAGTTCATGCAGAAGTGAAGGTGTACATCCACTGAATTTAACTTTCTCCAACATCAGCACCATGTTTTAGTTGTGAGCAGTTTTTTTACATTTTTTAAAGAATAAAAATACTTTTTATGTCTCAATCTAAGGAACCGTTAGCTGATAGACTTCTTCCCTGATTGCTGAGTTAAGGACACTGATTCCTCGTACCGGACTGTTGACAGAAAAATATAAATAAACGTGCTAACTTAGATTCTTTCCACTTAGTTTATTCTCTGACCATGAAGGAAGTTTTATTTTGAAAAACTGCTGGATTCTGTTCACAACATCCAGCTTGGTCATGTGACTTAAAGCGGCTAGCTGTATGGCTAGCTAAGCTAGTAGCATAAAACTAACAAAAACCAAAAAATAAAACGCATTTGGAAAGTTTCTTCAGGGAAAAAGGAGTCAGTGAGGAAACCAAAGAAGAGCCTTCGACGTCAAAGAACAATAAAGCTGTTGTTTACAGACAAAACCGGGAGTTTTCCTCCGCATACGGAATCGTTGGACAGTAGTTCTCATGTAGCAGACGCCGCTCTGTCTAATATGCAGCCACACTCTCAACTGTTTCACTCACAGATAATAGAGTTGGTTTATGTTACATTATACTTAGAAAATACCAGTTTTATGAACGTTGAGTTTTTTTATTTTGCTTTATTTATACATCACACCTTAAAAGTGGGACATAGCTAAAGCTAGCATCCGCTTGTTAGCCTCCACATCGACGTTAAAGGATAAATCTTAGTCATAAAGTTCAAACCAGACACATGCATTTTACAGAGAATGAAGATTCAAACAAATCAAGTTGCTGATCTGTGAGAATTTCCCTACAGAAAGGCTGAGTTAGAAATCCGTTTAGAAACTTTAGCTCAGAACAGGTTCCTTTGTGTTAAAAAAAATACCCAATGAATGAGGATTTATGTAAAGACCAAATATGATCAATATTTTTGCCCTGAAAAACAAAATCATGTAATATTTCCTTACTGGAATCGTTTTTAATCAGCTTTTTTTCATTAAATCTTCATCCTC
>NC_050516.1:23594441-23631241 GCF_002922805.2 Oryzias melastigma
ATAGATCTTCAGAAGTTAGAAATTTAAAAATTCTAACTTTGCTCCATTCGGACATGTCCATGAAAATATTGTCTAATTGATCAATAAAAGGTTGGGGACCACGGATTTACACAATAAAAACATCATTCTTTTTACAATTGATTACAGTATAACGGTTAGGAGCAGCTTCAAGACAAAACAAAAATAATAAAAAATCAACTAAACAAATAGAATAACAGGATTTTTACCAAACGTGGACACATATTCTGACTCTGTTTAAGGGCCTTTTCAAAGATAAAACACAACATTTGGATTACAAATAAAAACATTTGTATAACTGAGATAAAACCACATGCACCACAATTATCTTCTAGATATTGAAAGAGTAGAATAGTCTAAGAATTGTGGAAAAATATTAAACATTTTTCAAGAAAAACAATGTTAATGTAAAGAACCAGGTCCATTTCATACAAAACTGGAATAAACAAGAATAACAACAAACAAAACAGGTCATTTTCTGTCAAACAAATTCATGCTTTAAAAATGTAGAAGATTTCAAGACACAAGAAAAGTGTTCCCAAAGTTCTAAATCATGTTTTTACTCCAGTTAAGATGAAACACTTTTATTTTAGTAAAATCTACAAGTTTTTTTTCTGACCTGTTTTTATCACGTTTAAATAAAGTGTCAGTCCTTTCACCTTTCTTTCAAGAAATTTGTTTTCCAAAATGTTTTTGTAATTTCAAACCAATTATTGTTTCACATTTTCATATCTTACTAGAACAGCTGACCAGTTTTTACCAGGAATCGAAAAAGGTTTCCAAAAAAAATTCAACTTTTTGGAGGTTTTTTTTTTTTTTTAACAAAAATGTGGGGTCTTTTGCAACTATAAATATAGATGTGGTCTACATAGACACCCGTTCTGTCTTCACGCCCCCCCAGTGTGACCCCTGTGCAGAGAAGTTGCATCCCTTCTCACTGGGGGGGCTGCCTCCTCTTGAGTTAGGAGTCCAGCCTTGCTCATCCATGCAGTTGTAATGTTTGACACATATTTCACTCGGTGATCCTCAAGGCACTTTATCTGTGCATGAAGGAGCAGACGGCCTCGCCTGAGAGTTTAAACCTGGAAACCCACATCAGATTGTTAGAAAACAGACTCCACCGCAGGTTGGACTCACAGACGTGGACACGGTTTACACACTCGGCTCATCTTTGTCACTAAAAGTCACGAGTCGGCTGACAGGTTGTTGAATTCTGCAGAACTCTCACATCAGAACTTTATTTAGATGTAAATAAACTGATGGTTTATCAAAAAAATAATTTAGAAAATAAATTTTTAACAGAAGACTAAACAAATATGAGAAAACATAAATGAAAAAAAATGTTATTTAATTTTTTAACTTATAACAAAAGCTTTTAGTTTATTGTTAGCTCATTTCCACATTAAGTTTAAGAAACTAAAGACATGTTGAGGATTTTGTTCCCAATTACTGAACAACAAAAGCAGAAACTTTTTAAAAAATGACTTTGAGAGAAAAAAATGTGACAGAAAAACACTAATTATGTCAACAAAAAAGTAATTTTTCATTTAACTTTATTATTTTTGATTTTTTATGTTTGTACTTTTTTGTTGTTATTAGAAATATGTATTTGATCAGAAAAACTTTACAGTCAGTTGTCCTTCCTGGACAAATGACCGGTCTGTCAGATACTCATGGGACAAAAAGTACGAAATATGAAGGAAAATAATGTGTATTGTACAATGTGAGACTTTAAATATGTTTTCATTACCGGGATAGCAGACTCCAGATTAAATTTGTTCTGAAATTCTTTTAGCAGTGAAGCTGTTGAATTTAAAAATCTATAAAAACTGCCTTTTAGTTTTTGATTACAGCAACATTCAGGTCAAGTATTTCAGAAAGAAACTCTGCAGAGTTCAGATTTATGTTTTCAGCTCACGAATGACTAAAACTCTAAAAACTCAAAGTTGTTTCTGTATTTCCTGACCTCAGTGCTCTTCTCCTTCTCATTTTTCTTCTGCTAAACTCCAGTGAATTTTCCAGGGATTTCAATGACCACTAACTCCAGATGGATCAATGATTGATCAATAAGAAGCTCGTGTTTGGGAGCCGCGGGCGCACTTTTACTCTCAGGAAGGGAGATTAGGTTCACCGGGCCTCTGACCTCAGTAACAGGAGTTCCTGCTTCCAGTTACTTCATCGTTTTCTTCTTCAACTTCTGTTTGGTTTGGAAAAAGCCTCAAAGTCTTAAAGCTTTTAATGTGGTTATTTTTCCACTATCAGTTTTGTTTTTCTGCAATCACAGCAGGAAGTTACAACCATCATCAACAACAATATATCTACCAATAAAAATAATAAATACTTGAATTACACACAGCAGTTTTATTAGTATAGTGCATTTCCTGACAGCTGCACAGCTGCTAACTGTGCTAAGCTAACTACTAGCTCCGTGATTTAACTCCATAGGACCCCAGCTGTCCTTTGATATGCCTGTTTGATTTATCTGTCAGAGAAATAAAAGTTAGGAAAATTAACTACTGTGGTAATAAAACCGAAAATGTGATGTCTTAAGAACTTAAAAAAATCACATAATCTTAAAAAAAAATGAATACATGAAAACTAATAATATTATCAGCTATTCATGAACACTCTTTCACCAAATTTTATGCTAAAACAAAGTCATCATTCATTTTTAAGAATTCTAAATGAGGACAGGAATCATATTTGGTCAAAAATGTTCAATAGCTCTAAAGATGTTAAAGCTAAAGTCACTAAACTTTCTCACATGACTAATTATCACTTATATAACAAGAAATGTTTCCCTATTTTATATTTGTTCTATTTTTACTTGTTTATTAAAGCTACTTCACAGAAGTGTTTTATTTAAGTTTTTAATGATAAAAGAAGGTTAATGAAATATAAATAAGGGACAACACTAATCTGTTTATGCAATTTGTTCATGTTTTAAATGTGTTTAAAAAGTATCAGATTGGGACTCGGTATCGGCAGATACACAAAATCAAATGACTCGGAATCGGATCGGGCCCAAAAAAACCTGATCGGGACATCCCTACTTTTAGTGTTCAATAAATGTTTGTCCTATTTTGCTGCGACCTAAGGTGTGTTTTGAATTTTGGACCCTTGTGCAATTGAGTTTGACACTCCTGCTCTAACTGATATTGTGATGACAGCTGAATAACAAAACTTTACCAACTTGTGGTTTATTAGCACAGATAATGGCAGTTTTTATCCAAAAGATGTAAGCTGAGGCTGCTGCTTTATGAGTGTTTTAGTGCTGCAGGGTCACAGGCACATGGCTCATGCAGACAGCATGCCCCAGCTGTACAATAACTATACTTTCAGCATATGAAGAGAGTTTTTAACACATATTTGATTCCCATCTGACGAGATTTGGGAATTAACACGGAATAATTGATTGACCTGGTTACTCTTGTTTCTCTTACACATCAACACCGCGGCACCCATGTGTGAACAAAAGCAGATGTTAACTTGTGTGTCACATTGACCTCTTCCACAACCCAAACCTGAACACAGCACACAGGGAATTGATGCTAAACAGCAAACAATAAACACACAGAAATCCGCAGGATTTTAAAAAGAAGACAGAAACACATACATCATCAAGTGCTCCTCATTGTGGTCTTTCTGACGAGACAGTTTCAAGGTCATCTACACTTTAAAAGAAAATTGATGCATGTAGTCACTTAACCTCTTAACACTTTGCCTCTTAACTAAACTCTCTTCTGAAGCTCAGTCACCTCTCTTCATTAATTGCAGAGCTGGATAATCCTGTTAGAGAGTAGATGAATGCATACCTCTTCCCGACGGAGCTTATTCAAGCAGACTATTTCAAATCTAGGCTTCTCTGGGCCACATTAGTAACAGTGCACATAGGGCTGGGCGATAAAATGACAACAATAGTTATCGCAATATAACTTTTCTCGATAGAGGAATGAGTCTTTCACGATAGACTTTCAGTTTGAAGGGTCCGGAATTGACACTCGCCAGTAACAAGCATTTTCTCCTCTTTGGCGAGCAAAAGTTAGACATAGTCACCACATGGTTAATAAATGTTTGTATCTAATTACACTGCTCCCAAAAATTAAAGGAGCACTTTAAAGGAACACATTAGATACATCAGATCTCAATATGAAGTTGGATATCTATACAAATAACGACAGGACAGTGTCTTAGGAACTAAAGGATGCCAAGTCTTTTAATGGAAATAAAAGTTTTCAGCCTACAGAGGCTCAATTGTGTAGACACCATCAAATCAGAGTGAAATGAAGATGTGGCAGGCTAGTCCATTTTTTCCAAAACCTAATTTCTACAACTCAAAATGCTTTTCAGTATCTTGTGTGACCCCCACGAGCTTGTATGCATGCTTGACAACGTGGCGGTATGCTCCTAATGAGACGACGCTGCAGGTCTGTGCGTCCCTCCATGGATATGCCTCCCCAGACCATCACTGACCCACCACCAAACCTGTCATGTTGAACCATGTTGCAGGCAGCATAACGTTCTCCTTGTTTTCTCCAGACTCTTTCACGTCTATCACAAGTGCTCAGGGTGAACCTGCTCTCGTCTGTGAAAAGTACAGGGCGCCTAATTAGACAAATATGGTTTGTTTTTTATTGTGACATATATCGTTATTGCACAATACGGAAAAAAAAACTGTATGGAGATTTAAAAAATTCCATATCGCCCTGCTCTAAGTGCACACTAGCAGGATGAAGCTGCTGGTTGCTCCCTGCTTCCACCTGGAAACATAATAACAAAACTCTTCCAAAGGAATCTTACAATCAACAGTCGTTTAGGACAAATAACTTCCACAATATAATGAAAAGTGCTGTGAGGGAATGCAGTTTTCTTATATTCTTTGAAAATAAAAACTGTTGTAGTCAACAACCAAAAGAGTGCTAACCCCAGTGGGATTCATGCAATTCAAAGACAATCTATTCAAATGCCACAGTGGATGATTAAAATGGCATTAATACCAACCAGTCATGGCTGAAGTGAATTCTTGTGCAGTCTAATTATATTGGAGATTTCTATTTTGAATGAGTCTTCCTCTCCACAGTTACATTTGGCATCCTTGGGAAATGATAAATGGTGTATACTTACATATGGCTTTTTTCTACCTTCTTTGTGATCATAGTCTAAGGAAGGGAACAACAGATTAATTCCGCAATCTGTTGGTCCCTTCGTTAGACTGTGATCACCATACAGTCAAGACCCTTTTCCAATGATTTGGAATGAACTACTTTGTTTGTTTTAGCTATTTTTTCATGGTTCAGGTTATGTTCTGGTTTTCTGTACCAGATACAGATTCCGATCTCCAACAGTTTTTGCCCCAGGGACCAGTTTAACACCAGAAAAGATTTTCATGGACTGGTAATTTTGTCACCTGATATTTTATCTTCTACATTGAGAGAAATCCATCTTAATTCAGGTACAGGGAGAAAACTGAAGCGTTGAAATGACTCAATTCAGGATCAGACTGTGTTGGGGGAGCAAGGAAGTTTGTAAAAATACATATTTTTTATTTTTCATTTCATTTCTGATTTTTGGAAACTTAAAAGAATGATAAGAATTTTGTCTTATAGCAAAGCTCAGTGGGCTAAGTATAGAGTTTGCACGCAGGAGACTTTGATTCAATTCCCGGGTGGCCACTGATCCCCACCCAGATTGGGTCCTTAGGCAAGACCCTTGACGCTACTGCCTAACTGGGTCCCTGTGCCCCTCAAGTACAGGGTTGTGTCAGGAAGGGCATCCGGCGTAAAAACTCTGCTCACTGCTGCGAAACAGTGGCTGCTGTTTCACTGTGGCCACCCCAAAATGGGAAAAGCCGAAAGGTGAAGAAAATCCTGTTTCAAACACAGAAGAACAAAGAAGTCTGCATCGAAGGTGAAATCCAAATTTGGTCCTGATTTCAATAATAATATCTAAAGTTTTTAGTAGTTGTATGTTAAACCAGATAAATACACTCACCAGATACTGCTTGCTAACACAAATGTCTAATCAGCCATTTAAACGGCAGCACCCCATTGCATTTAGTCATGCAGACATGGTCAAGATGATCTGCTGCAGTTCAAACTGAGCATCAGAATGAGGAAGAAAAGTGATTGACTGAAGTGACTGAAAGTGGGATGGTTGTTGGTTCCAGACAGGCTGGTCTGAAGATTTCAGAAACTGATGATCTACTTTGATTTTCACCCACAACCATCTCTAGTGTTTACAGAGAATGGTCAGAAAAAGAGAAAATATCCAGAGAGCAGCAGTTCTGTGTGTGGAAATGTCTTATTGATGGCAGGGGTTAGAGGAGAATGGTCAGACTGGATCTAGCTGACAGAAAGACAACAGGAACTCAAATAACCACAAAACACGTCCATCCTTGATGCAGATGGACTACAGCAGCAGAAGAACACAGTAGGTATCATTGCTGTCAGCTAGCAACAGGAAACTGAGGCTCCAATTCACACAGACTCACCAAAATTGGACTATAGAAGATGGAAAAACGTTGGCTGGTCTGATGAGTCTCTATTCCTGCTGCCACATTCAGGTTCACAGTCAAATGATCAATGTTGACAGACTTAGCGTAGCCCAGTTTCAATTGGTAAGGGTGTGGACTTCAAACAAGATCACTCCTGATTGGCAAGAGTAGTTGCCATAGAAACCTTAACTCAAACCAACCTGGACTTTGCATGACATCACAATCAAGCAGTTCAGTTATCATACACGGTCAGTAAAAGCAACAAAATAAGTTTAACTTCCTTTTCTGTTTGTGATCTTGTTTTTTTGGTTAAGGAAATATTTCCACGCGGAAACAGTGATGAGCTGATGCATGTTACCTTTTTTTCTTCAGACCCTTTGGCCCAGCTTTCTGCTAAATTTACCAATACATTTCAATTGACCATATATAATAGGTTTGATCATATAGCTTTAAATGTGTTCATGACCAATTATGTATTTTGCTTTAACGTAGAGTACTATTTTTGATGGAAACATTAATTAACAAGCCCCCTGAATCCCTTTTGTTGAACCTTTTTTTTTAATCCAGGTAGGTTGATTGAAAACAATTTCTCATTGATGACAACAATCTGAGTTTGCATCGACAATACAAAAACAGCACGACAGTGCAATAAGATTCTTACAGGTAAAACATGACATCTTCTCACATCAATATTTACAATAAAGTCTACAGGAGGCACTAAGTTAAACATCTATACAAGTGTTTGGGACCACTGGGTTCCTGGGGCCTATCCCAGCTACAGTTGGTTGAACCCTGTAAAGTAAAAAGTAAGTGTAAAGTAAGTAAATCCTGAAGAGTTTTTCAGTCTGTTGTAGAGCTCCACAATCATACACAGACACACTTAAGGGACTATTTAGAATTTTAAACTAACCTATGAGACACGTTCTTTGACTGTGGGAGGAAAACCACAAATGTAAGAGAACATGCAAACTTTGAGCAACGACCCACTGGTGGGATAAGTGCTAACCACAGTGCTAACTTTAAGGTTTACCCTCTTCTCAAATCAAAAACAGTTTTCATCAATAACACAGATCTGCCTTCAGTGCTGTGGTTTTCTCAAAGGACCCAAAATAAATTGCCATTCTGGCAAACATTAACTGTAATATTGCCTTTAAAAGGTTTTCACAAATAACTTTAACAAATCAGCAGCTAGGTTGTGTTGAACCTGTATCCTCTGTAAACATTCTACAATCAACACGATTTGTACACAAGATTTGTATTTGTGCCCCTAAGATGCCAGAGTTTTGTAATAAAATTTTTTAAACTACAAATAAAACATACAGATTTGAAATGACATTTATGTTGCAAATAACAAAAATACAACTTTCTAGGATGAAGTTCCAGCTTTGTATTCAAAATCTTTTTTTATTTGGTTACAAAACATGTTTGCATCTGTTATCGTCATAAATCTGGTTAAAATTGATCCTTTTAACACAACCGTTTTCAAACGTGTCCTGTGACATCTTTATTTTGGGATTCTCAACTCGGAGCAGAGTTCATAAAAGTACCAACTAATCACAAACCAGAGGGTTCATGCTGCTCGGTCTGGAATCATCTGATCAAGTGTTCTTGTGTGGTTGTGTTAGATCAATGGGGTGTCCCAGTTCCTGCACTTCTTCCTAAAAGACTTGGTAGTGTAGGACTATCTAGTAGTCTGGGTTTTGAAAGACATCACCCATTTCCTGAAGTAAAAACGGAGTAAATGTTTTACAAAGACTATTTATGATTCCACTGCATTCTGATGATCAAAACTTGAATAAATAATAATTATTTTTTTTTTAAGTGAAAGATGGTTTAAATGCAATGCATTGTGGTCTATAGTCACTAAACTAGTGAGTAACAATGCACACTAGTTTTACACAAAGAGTTCTGGAAAATTTCCAAGGAATTGCCGATCCCTGTGTTAGATAAAGAGCACAACCAGATTGTCTGTGATTGGCTGGTTTGATGCTTGCTGGTTGGTAATGCTGAGCTGAACGTTTGAAGGATGAAGTTTGGAGGGATCACCTCCAAAGCTGCTGTGTGAAACAACACAATAAGCAGGTTTATGATGCTCCCAAATGCACAAACGTGAGTGTGTGTAGGTGTCTGTGTGTGTCTGTGACATGGTGTGGGATTGTGTGTGTGTGCGCTCAGCTGGAAGTAGTTGGGAGAAGGGCATTCTGGTGAATGTGAGGGTTAAGGTGGGTGAGGGTGGAAGGTCAGAGAGGAAAGGGGATCCATGTTTTCTGCAAACCTATCAGCTCAAAGACTGTGGTAGCTCTGACAGCTGCAGAGACACCTGCCCCACAACAGAGGGCCCTGGCATTCCTGGTGATCAGGGGGTCCTCCCTATGGCTACCTTAAGTACCCCCACACACACACATTATTGTCACACGGTGTGGTAATCCTACGGCAAACACTGTAATCAAACTCAGTATTCAATCCTCACACAACAACTTGGGAAGACTGAGGCCTGGAAACTTCTGTCAGAGAAAGTGTCATTTTTCCAAAAACACAGATTCTTTCTTTTCCATGTACATGTTGTTTTCTCCTGTTTGTAGAATAGGAGATGAAAGTATGTGTCCTATGTATGTATTTTAAAAGTTGACATTTTCCCTAATTTTCAGGATTTGTAAATATCCCGTGAAGAGTGAATTTAAAATGAAGGAATTCATCAAGACTTCTAGGGTGAATTGGAGGTTTCAAGTAACCATCGCCAAGTTTGAGTTCATTCATTTGTGACTCATTTTTAAGATTTTTAGTACTCAAATAGAAGCAGCTGCAAACTCTGTCAGACCAGTCTGAACCAGCATAATCCCCCTGAACCATATGGGATTAGGAGATTTTACACAAGTGTTGCTAGCTAGGCCAGGGAAAGATGTGTTGGGGGGGCTGTGTTCATTTGGATCCACAAATGCCATGATGCCTTATTACAGTCTTTCAGCCATAATCAATTGTTCCATGCGTGACCTTGCTGTAGGAGCTCGGCCAATCAAACAAAGCACTGTAGTGAGGGAGGAGCAGCAGTAACGGGAAGAGCAGACTAAACATCAGGATTAGTCTGACAATTGCTCATAACAACTTGTATTATTGAAACAGGAATAACAAACATGTCTGCCAAAACAACAGAAGTACATCAAAACCTCACAATCACAGCAAAGCTAGTGAAACGGAAAAAGGTTCTCTGTCTAGTTCAGGTTTGAACTCTAAATTTGTTGAACCTGCTCCTTGGAACGGGCCCCTGGAAGCCATGTCTGTTTTTAATTTATTTTGTTCTGCTTAAGGTCCATTTTCATAAAGTAAAACATGTAGTCATCCTGTTCCCACTAAACTTAGGTTGTCTATTAGATAATAAACATCTGTACATGTCTGCAGACATCTCTGTTGTGTTACTCTATTAGATGTCTACCAATAGTGTTCTGCATATAGAGGTCTGTTATCTGCCTGTAAACATTAAACTTGGGATATTTTTAAATTTCTATTAGAGTATTTTTTAAAAACATTTACAAGTTAAAAAAAAAATAAATACAGCAATTTCACATCCATCCATTTATCTTCAGAACCACTGAATTCTTTTGGGGTCACATGTTTGTTGGTTCCAATCCAGGAAGTGTTGAAGGTGGAGTACACCCTAATCAGGGGCCCGTTTCAAGAAGCAGGTTCAACAAATTTAGAGTTCGAACCTGAACTTAGAGTCACTGGACTCAAAATTCCCAAACTCAGGGTTTTCGGTTTCAGAACAGCTGAAAATGTTTGATTCAATCAACTTGAAGTTGTTAGAACCAGAATCAGGTGTGAGCGTCGCGATCATAAAAAGCCCTGATCAATGGAGCAAAGACAGCATGATTCACCATGGCAACAGGAACAAACACCTGAGTTTTGTACTTCCTGCGGCGGAAACTGATAAGTTCCTCTAAGCAAATGCGACTATAGAGAACATTTTCTGCAAGAAAAGCAACACAGCTGCAGCGGTAAAACAGAGAGAAAATATCTGCAGTTATTTGAATCATTTCTAATAATGAATAAATAATGTCAGGAAGGTTATTTTGTCACTTGTTAAGGAATGGTTTTTGATCTGTTACTAACTTAACCAGTAATCTCCGTAATCGCATGAATGACCAGTTTTGGTAACCCCCCCCCACCTACACACACGGATATCACTGCACGCTAAAGAGAGACTCTGTAGCTGCCTGGCATATGTTAAAAACGCATTTAATTAATATTAACTCTCAAGACTTAAAAAATATTCGCCGATTTTTTTTTTTTTTTAAAAACCCTTTCTGTAGCCGGGGGTCAAACTCAGACCTCCGCAGGGGGAAGCAGCGTTGCTGACGACCGAGCTAATGTTTGACACAAGTGCTGGACGGTAGATGAGTTCAGATGCTTTCTCGGTGTTTGACATCCCATAATTTCTATTGTTAAGGGTTTAAAATAAGGAAAAGAAAACTGTATTTTTAATAGCGAGTCCCTGGAAAAACTCACTATTTATAATATCGCTGAAATAAAAATGAATTGGGAAACTGCAGTCAGTCGACTCGTGTCCTCCAAATCCTCTACCGACGTAAATAACATTTCCTCTGGATTAATCAGCCTCCTCTCTACATGATCCTCTATGAATGTACATGTCATTTTGGTTTCTGAGTGGTGGAAACGTGACGTCTCTAATGTGAATGTTCTCTAAATGTTCATGATGAACTCATATTTGAACATCCTTCACTTTAAAAAGGGGCGGAGACCACAGAGAACTCTAAGTTTCCTGAAGAAAACCTGCTACCGACCAGGTTTCGTTCACAGACTCAGTTACCATAGTGATTGATTCTGAGTTCAGCTTAACCTGCTTCTTGAAACGGGCTTGGTTTCGCCCACTTTCCCGGGTTTGAGTTATCTCTCTTTCTGGAACCGAAAACTCAGAGTTTTACTGAATTTGGAGTTCACGAACTCAGAGTTCCAACAAAACCTGCTTCTTGAAACGGGCCCCAGGTCTCCAGTTTGTCACAGGGACACAAACACAGTTGGGCAGTTTGCAGACAGCAGATAACCTACGAAACATGTTATTGAACTGTGGGAGGAAACAGGAGAAAATCCACACCTGCAGAGGGGGAACATGGAAACTCGTTTTTAAAAAGTACTCTGATAGACATCTATAAATTGTAACAAACACCTTTTTAACTACTGTTTGTTATAAAAAAAGAAAACTTAGGGCTCAATCAATGACATTACCTCTGACTCAGAAACCGTAAAAAGAAAAAGACTTGTAAACAGCCTGAATGATGAAAAAAAAAATTATTTTAATGTACAATTTCAGTGCCTTCTATTTGATCTGTTTTATTTTTATCAGACGCCTTCGTTAGTCCCACGCGCATTGAGTAAAGTCACTTTTAAATGTGCAACGAGGTAGATTGGTTTTAGTTTTTCTCTTTTTCCTTTGTTGTTGTTTTTCATTGTAAAGTGCTCTGAGCTGCAACACATGAAAAGCACTTTAAATAAATAATGAATAATTGATTGATTGATAAGTTCGTTCTGATGAATAATAACTAAACAGGGTCAGATTATACTCAGAGATAGTTTCTGTTCTGCCAAACATCAATATGAAATGTAAACACGTTTTAAATTGTATGTTTCAGCTGCTCACCACTGTGTTTACTGGGGCTGAAAATGAAGAATGATGCTGTCCAGTTGCAGAAAAGGGTATATTACTATGGTTAGCAAACCATCAAAAAAGTACAAACATTTACTTTAGCATGCAATAATAACTCCATCACAGAATGAACTTGCATGAAGTTACTCAGACCACGTCTCATCATGTAACAAAAGAGGAATGAGCCGAGAGCAAAAACTTTTTTAAAAATATATTATTAGATGTGAAGTTCTTAGAAATTTTGTGGTATTTTGTTCTGACGTATCTAACCCTGTTGCTGCAGGTATGACATATCACGAATGCAGGACTTTTTGTTTGTAAACAAACATAGCTGCAATACTATTGTAACTGTGGTCTATTTTCTATGTGCAATATATTTATTAAAGCATTCTTTTGGGTTAATGCCAGCATATGTTCAAAAAACCTACAGGTATTTGACCTGCTGTTTGTTAAATATATTTTTTCAGATATATTGAAAATGATTGAATTGTAGTTAGAGGTGGCTGGATAGCTCAGTTGGCTGGTTTAGGACCTGGATTGCCCAGGCCGGGTGATCAGTTAACATCCAGTGTGGGTCCTTGGACAAGACTTTACATGCTGCTGCCTAACTGGGTCTCTCTGACCCTTAAATATACAGGATTGTGTCAGGAAGAACATCCGGCATAAAACTCTGCATAACCACCTGTGTGAATCAGTGAAAGCTGATTCACTGTCACAGTCCCTGGCTGGACAGGCTGAAGGACAACAAGAGTTCACACTATATTTGGAGATGGCACAGTTGTGAAGGAGAACATTTCCAAGTAGCTCTTCATGTCATAAGAATTGCTGTCCCCTGTAGAGTAACAAAATAGAGATATCTGAGATGTCCAGTATGTCTACAGTAGATGCCTATCAGTCATCTGATAGACATCTGTACCTATTAAATGACTGATAGACATCTGCAAAAGGAAAAGTTTTATGGCGCACTCACACTGCAGGACTGGACTCTTGTACAAATATTCACAGCTGTGAACAAACTTTTGAACTCTCTTTGACTTCTATGTATTTCATCCCTGCTCTGGGTGGGAGGAGTCCATTCAAATCTAAATTCTATAAATAAGGTGCAATAATGGTATAATACTTCCTGCTCCACATCTTAAAAGAGATGAAGGGTTCACAAAAGAAGATCTTTTTAACTCAAAAAAGTTTTGATTTTTTTGTTTTGGTATTTTTATCTGAAACTTTAAATGTTTAAGTTGTTTTAGTGGGTTTTTTGTCAGTAAGTGTACCGACATGAGCAGATTGTTTGTATCTGAAGATGATCTTAAAGACCCCTCCAGCAAAAATTGTGTTTTTAGGAGTTTTGAAAAAAATCTTGTAGCATTTTTCTCAAAATTGACATGTGTATAAAATGTGAGATAAAAACTGCATTTCTGAGTATTTTTTTATTTAAAATTGTTTTAGATCATGGCCAGATGAAACCCAGAACTTTGGAAAAGATGAAGTTTGTGGCACAACTATCATGGGTGGGGCCAAACTCTCCTTGCTTTGCTACAATTCTGATACATTCCATTTGCAGACAAATAAATCCATTAATCATAGCTGCCATCTGGCTCAGAACTGTACAGGTGGACAGTTCACAACAGCCCCACCCACAAAATGAGAATGTCTGATTAAATCCTGCTGCTCTGCAGAAAATATGTCTTAAAAAATGGCAAACTTTTTGATTTAAGCTAAAAATAGCATAACCATGATTAAAACATCACTGAGAACGAGTTCACAATGAATTAAAATATAGTCAGATTAGGATTTTCCTGAACTGATTTTCTGAACTGAGTTTCTAGGTTAATGTTTTGCATGTAACAATTTGTGTTCAGTCCCAACACAGATGGAGTAACACTGTTTCTCCTGCAGAGATATTAAACATGTAGGTCATCAAAATGTTGATTCTGTTTGTGTTGTGAATGCACACCATTGTTGTGTGTGTGTGTGTGTGTGAATGTGTGTTTTGTTAGTGTGAGCATGTTCTTTTTTGCTGTTGGAGTGCACATTCATGCATGTGTGTGCAGTGTGGAGGAGCAGCATACATCAGGCTTCCTGTGGTCTTCACGATGCATCTCTGCACAGCTCTGACCAAAGGCCCTTCTCTCCATAGTGATGCTGGTACCTTCTATCCATCCACAGTAAATCTGCCTAAATCCTTTGGGGGTGGGGTGGGGGTTACCCTCAGCTTATCTTCACAAAAGAAAACATATTGGAGATATGATAAATTCACATCTCATGGTGCATTTCCAATTCTAACTTGTAAAGAGGCTGATCGTGTTTTTCTTATGATGGATGGATTTCTCTCTGTTAGCTAAATAAAGTTTGATTCAATTCAATGAGCAACAACAACAACAACCTGCCATTCAGACAACCAAGTTCCACTGAGAACACGACTTTCAGCGGTAAAGTGATGACTAAGGTAAACATCTGATTGCACCAAATATCTAACAACCATCCAGAGAAATGAACTAAGAAAGTAGACATGTTGATACTGAACCTTTTTCTACTCCCCCCTATTTTTTCTTCTTTTTTGAGTGTCTTGTCATCGGGGATGCCGGCAGGCTGGACATTTCTGGTGGCATTTGCAGCGTATGAATGGTGATTGGGTTTGAAAGAGAGGCGCTGGTTCTTTGTTTTTCCCTCACAGCGGGAGTTTAGAGATATTTGTTTCCCTAATGAGATTTCATGCTTCATCACTGACCTTTTATAGACCAGTTGGCCTTATTTAGACATTTGATCATGTGGCATTTGTATTGTTGCATCATGTCTGTTCTCCTGATGAGGTTATGTATCAACTATTTAAGATAAAAGGGTTAGTACCATAGTATAAGTTAGAATGAACAAAACTGATAGATGAGGATTTTGATGTTTTACTCTATTTCTTGATTTCATAGAGTCCCTGCAAATGTCCAACCACGTCACACTGCGAGTTAGGCTGTCTGCAAAGATCACAACTGACTGGTCAATGCCAGAGGAAGTGTGGGCAGATCACAGGATTTAAAAAAATGCTGTCGGCCAATCATCAAACTCACAGTGAAGCACATCACTTGACTGACATGCAGGGTGTAGAAAGGTTCTGTGTCCATTCTGTTCAAGGTTCCTTTTGTGACTGTCAAAAAGGAGCATTAGCACTGACCATGTTCGGCATGCTCTGGATCTCCACGTTCCAGTTCCTGCCAACATCCCGCAACTTCACACAAACAAAACAACACGTTTTAGAGTTCTTCTTATTGTGATCAGTCAATAATGTCAAGAGGCTGATCCTTGATTTGGCCCGCCTGTGAGGAGGGATGGATTATCTCGGCAGGAGAGGTGCTCACATCACAGATCTGCTAGTCTTTCTAGTTTCTAGTCCACCCTCACTACATTTGTCTGTCTGAGTCCATCATGTTTCACTTTGACCGGAAACCTCTCCCTATCATTTACTGCAACATCCTGAAGGTCATCAAAGCAAAACCTCGGAACAGCAGCGAGGCATCCGTCTCCAAAATCCACTGCTGCTTTTCCAGAAGTCCTCACCTTACAAAGACGTAAAGAGAAATAAAACATGATCTTTTGAGTCTTAACCTTAAAACAGAGGAGCCACAATGCTGACTCAGCACAACCAGTGTGGGTTGCCAGACAATTCAGATCCATTTAAAATGATGGCAGACTCTCAGTGTACTTCATGAATACAACCAGCCACATTTAATGCTGATTGTACATGAGTACTTACATCCACATGCAAACTCTGCAACACTTTTCCTGTGAAGATCATTGCCGTTTTAAAACCAAAATTAAAAACTATTGTTTTATTTACTTTTTAGTTTAGTCAGTCTAAATAGTTGTCTTTAAAGTTTTAGTAAATTGTTCTATATGAGCTGTAGTATTGCAAAGTAATTTATTTCTTAATATATTTGTAAGGACTTTAGCTCAACTGTGGCTGTGGGATACTTTGTAAATCTTGATGGATTGATGACCAAGCGCTCGGAAGCGGAGCCAGCGCATACTCCTCATGTGAACACTTCAGCAGTCAAAGATGTGTCCCTTCATCTTCATCAGACAACCATCTTCCACAGACACCTCCGAAAATTCTGCACTCTGTCAACCCCTCTACGTTTGCACCAATATCGTAAAACTTTCCACAAAGTTATTTATCTGTGCAGTCAGTGTGAATCTTAAAGAGTTTTATGACAATGAAGAAATTATTATTATTATTACTCACATCCGTATATTTATGTCACAATTTAAAAATAACTTTTGGAGTCTTTGAATTATAGGCTTGTAACCCAGCATGTTTTCATTTAGCTGTTTTAAAAGTATTTCATTAAAAAGGAGAGAAGAAAGAAGCAGCGGGAGAGTGCTGGAGCAGCTAAGAGGGCTGCTGGGGTCTCTGTCCTGTCTCTTCATTTCCGTTTCTTTTGTAGAGATTCTGACGGTTTCTGAGTTTTCTGACAGAATACGACCAAAGACGCGCACGATTGCCGTTACTTCATCCTGATGCTGCATGCCTTAAAACTGGGAGAATGCGCCTTGACGCGCGCGAAGGAGAGGCCCGTTCTGCGCCCGAACCTCGAGCAGCACCGACCACCAGGAGCGCAGCCTCCAGCTCTGCGCAGCTGCTCCGGGATGCTGCGCGTCCTCTGACCTGCAGTCCACCTCTGCTCTCTGACTGCCGACCCCACTGCTTCCCGCCGCAACCTCCCAACCAAGAGTTTCGTGCAACAAACTTTTTGTGCGCGGCGGGAACTCTTGGACTACTGTGGGACTCCGGGAGTTTGTTGGAGTTGTTGATGAATCCTCTGACCCGCTCTCTTACCGTTTTTCTTGCGGGGGTTCGCTTGTTTGCGCCTCTTGCACCGGGGGCCATCTTCCATGATCTCCTGATTCGTTAGGAAGTCAACCCAGTCTTCATTGGCTCCTTGTTCCGCTGTCTGTGACCTCCACAGAGCATAAATCCCAGGTCCAGAAGGTCTGGTTCCTCCCGCGCAGCAGAACTTTCAGGAGACTTTCTCACACTTCGGTCTGGACGTGGACGAGCGCTGCGCCGCTCCCGGCCGCTTGATCTCCTGTGATGCGCGAGGATGTTCTGACAGGGGAGGAGGAGACAAACACCACCTCCCACCAGCAACACCGCCCCAACCAGCCTACACGCGCGCCCACTTTTGAATAAACATGTTCATTGTTGAGACTGAGATGCCTCATCATCAGTCGCGCGTCATGGTTCATGTGAACTTTTGAAGATGGAGCATCAGCATCCATATGTGCACCTGCGCAGTCACGTGTGCACCTGCACAGTCATGTGTCAGGTTTGTTTTGGCCACAGCGCGTGCCGCTGTCTGCGCGTGAAGCGGGAACATGCATTTATCCATTCACACCTGCACACCTGGAGGCGCAAGTGCACACCTTCACGCACCCGTCCACCCAGGTAGACCTGCAATATAGAGGCGGGGCTTTGACTGGAATCAATTCAGCGCAAGGAACAACGGGGCGGGAAGAGCGCATGATGGCGGCGCTGGCTCCGGCCCGCAGACGCCCCACCGCCGCGCTCCGGCTTCATCGACAGCTTTTATCTTTGGGCAGCACACGCCGCTTATCAGGATGAATTTGGCGCATCCCCTCCCGCACACACATACGCGCACAAACAGCCCTTAGTTCCTGCACCTGAACAGATGGCAGGTCACATGACAGCAGAATTAGTTTTATTTGTTCTTCACCTGGATATTTTGGCCTCGTGATTACCTGTTCATGTAGATTAGATAATCTAGAGGGGCGTGAGACTCATCAATCCAAAACACATTATGTCGCGGCCGAACAGGATAAACATTAATTGAACAAACTATTTTTTTAAAACTTAAAAAATGTAACTTTTAAACATAAGTATTAATAAAAACAGGCAGGAATTATTCCAGAATAAATCAACTTAAACCTTAAATAACTTTCAATATTTTACTCTATAAATATATATATATATATTGTCAAAATTATACAAGTTAGAAATGAGTGCAAGATAGAACAATTTTATTAGTCCCCCAAGGGCAATTTAGTAAAAAGCAGTTCTCCAGCGTATGACATCAGACAACAAACAACACTAAAAAACACAATGTAGTGGTCCAGCTCTGGCGTTTGGAGGAGGGGCAGCAGTGCTGTATCGTCTGAAAAGGGGATCAGGAGCTGCCCTCTTTCTGTGACCTACAGCTCATTCATTCATTTCATTCATTTTCCATTCCGCTTCTTCCCTTTCGGGGTCGCGGGGGTGCCGGAGCCTATCCCAGCTACTGATGGGCGAAGGCGGGGTTCACCCTGGACAGGTCGCCAGTCTGTCTCAGGGCCTCAATCACACACATTCACTCTCACATTCACACCTAGGGGCAATTTAGAGTCACCAATGAACCGAAGCATGTTTTTGACCTACAGCTGTCGGTGTAAAGGATAAAAAGAAGGGGAGATAAAACACAACCTGTATTTGACACCATAACATCAGATAAAAGTCCATTTACTGAGACCTGCTGCCTCCGTTAACAAGCAAAAGTAAGAGCTGATCAGGTAAGTACAAATGAGCGGCGAGCCGTGGGATTAAAACATGCAGTTGCATACTGTTAAAAGCTGAAGAAAAATCTGCAAATAAAAGTCTTGCATATGATTTAGGTTTTAGTTTTTGTACATTTGGTCAAGAATGAAAAATGTTATCTTCTAGTCCTTTTCGGGCTGGACATGCAAACTATAGGGGGTCTAATTTTCCAGACACGGAGGAAGTTATCTCCTCTTTTAAGATGTTTTCAACGGTTTTCATGACAAGGGACGTGAGAGCGATGGGTCTGAACTCAGTTAGTTGTTTGGGATTTTTTGTTTCTGGAAGATAACATTGGGCCATTACTAACAAAATAAAAAGATCTGGAGGGCAGGTGTAACAACGAGTCAGATGGATCCATATGCAGCCTTTATTTAGGAAGCTTGGTGAAGACGTGGTGAGCACGGTAGAGGTCAGGAACGGGTTTGTCAGAGACCAAGGTAGATCGGTGGTCAAAGACTTCTGGGGTCGAGGCAGGCCAATGGGACCAGAACTGCAGGAGGAAACCAGAACAAGACTTTGCAGCTGAGCGCACTCTGATAACTCCTTATAAATGTTAGTGGTGGTTGCTTGAATGCGAAACAGCTGATGAGGTCTGGGAACAGCAGGCAGAGGCTGATGGGAATTTGAGTGAAGTTGGGGCTCAGGAGGCAGTCAGAGCTCAGGAGAAGGCTCCCTCTGGTGGTCGGGGAGAGAGACAGGAGACTGATTCATGATAAAATTACCCTGAGGGCCGGATACAGCCCCTGGGCCTTGACTTGACACATGTAATCTAGAACTTCAGAAAGGGACATTTTTTTATAAAACATTTAAAAAGTTTAACTTCAGAAAGTTCTGTTCAAACTACTGTTCCTGTGGAAGAGTCCGGTGCTTCCCAGCCAGCAAAGCCAAGCGGACCTCATATGGTTTAAAAGTGGACAGAAAATGTGGGCTTTGAATGGGTTTGTCTGCAGTTTCCGTGGTGGCCTCGCCTGTGTTTGCCCACATTGGCTCTGCTGCCCAGGGACCAGCAGCCTGGGCGGTGACCCTGATAGCTCTGCTGACCCCAGGGCGGTGGTGCTCACTTGCTTTGCCAGAAGCGGAGCTCGCTACACTGTCCACCAGGTGACTGGCTAGCGTAGCCACTAAAGCTAATGTGGGCAAACACAGCTGGGACCAGCACAGAAACTGTGGACAGACCCATTCAGGGCCCACATTTTCTGCCCACTTTGAAACCATATGGGGCCTGCTTGGCCTTGCTGGGCTGGATTGGTTTGATTTTTAAAGTCAGTCAGTGTACGGAGCGGACACAACACACTGGGACCCCGAGCTGAACACTTGAAAGTTTCTAAAATAATGTTTGCCTCTCTTATCCTCACTGCAACATGTGGGGGATACATTACTATAGCAATAGTACTGATGCTCATTGTATTGCTGTAGCATGAATGCTTTTTGCAATTTGTCAACATACAGGATAAGAGTACATCTTAATAATAATCCTACGCTATGATAGACAATAATATAGTCAATTTTACTTCAGTCTAAATTTTCTGAGTTCACTTATACAGTCTAAAGTTATAAAGACAACTGCAAGCATAAATCTGAGTGTCATCCTGTTGGACAGCCACGTGCAGGGCCTTAGGGGTGCTAGAGCATTGTATTAAAAAGTGCCCTTATGCCCTGTTTTTTAAAGTTTTTATTTGTATTTATATTAATTAACTCTTGTTAGTGATATGAGAAAAAAAACGTCACTACAAAATCCCCCCGAGTGTTCTATCATACTTCGACTCAACTCAGACTCAGAGAAAGAGGGAGAGAGAAACTTCTGCTGCTCCTCAGAGAACTGAAGAGACGTGACAGTAGACAGCTTAAATCTGTGAGTTCTGGTCTAACTAGTCACCGTCTGCTAATTAAACGAGATTATTTCAGAAAAACGCCTTAGATTAGTCCAGGAGTCTGTGTCTACTTCAGCCAGACGACTGAGCGCGGAGCATCAAGTCAGAACACAGATTGTGCAGGAAAAAAGAAGTTGGGTATTAAGTACAAAATAAAAGACTGGTGGGGGTTTCAAATTAAAACAACCATATTTATGGTAAGTTTATAGCTTCATCACTACAGCTCTGAAACTAAATTAATCTGTTTAAAGTCATATTTTCCAGTTAAAATTGCCTTCTTTAAATTCTGTTTAATTCAGTTTCTCATTTTTTTTTGTATTAAAATATTTGAAATCATAACAAAATCATGTGTTTAGAGGATAAGATGCAAAAGAGAATTTAGCTGGCTGTGAATATAGAACAAGAGTCACGTTGGGTTCAGCTGTCAAAACCAGGAAGATCTGTTTAGACACAAAATACAGGAAACTGAGCTTGATGACAGAAATGTAAACATTTAATAAATAAACTAAAATAGGACAAAAACTCGTGGAGAAAAAAAGATCTGAAACACAGATGACCTGACAATGTAGAACTGAAAATCAGACACTTTTACACACTGAAGACAATGAACAGAAATGAAAACAGCTGTAGATAATCAACATTAACCTGAAGTGACTGACAGGAGACAATCTGACTAAGACTAAACTGAATCACTGAACTAAAATCTTCACAGCAGCAGTGTGAGAATGACATTACATATTAATAATTTCAGCATTCTGGAGATTAAAGTTGTTGGATCTGTGTTTAAAATATTTCAAATTATATTAAACTTAATTCATGTTGATTCTGATGCTTCACAATGCCAAAATTAAGAGTCTCCAGTGTTTTAATGCTTTGGATGTTTTCCAAGTCTATGACAATAAATTGTTTACATAAAACATGACACTAGTATCACCTTCACCAACACAGGTAATATAGCTGAGTAGTTCATTCATCTTCTTGACCGCTTTGTCCCTTTCGGGGTCGCAGGGGTGCCGGAGCTTAACGCCGGGGTCACACTGGACGCGAAAGCGCCGCAAAGCGGCGCGGAGCGGAGTGCGCGCGGAGTCCGCTCCGCTCTCCAGGTCACACCAGACACAAATTTTTCCACGACGGTCAACAGGCGCTTCTGCTAGAGCTATTGCTTTTTTTGCCATCATGGTCAATAACCAGGATATCTCCCCGTGTTTCTGCTAAAAGGGGATGGTCTCTGCCCCTGTTGACACAGACTCCTCTCCCCAACTCCGCAGTCGGCCCACTCCATTGATCTGTTTGTGCGCGCGTGCGTGTCTGTCTATTTTGTTGTGTGTCTGTGTGCACGCACGCGCTCCCAGGTGTTTCCGTCGGTAAGTTAATAAACTAAAAATATTACCTGATGTTTCTTCCAAGAAGAACCGCTCCTCTGCCTCTCTCTCGTTCAAACGCAGCTCCATGTCCCACTCCAGTGTGGCCCCACTGCATTGGGGGACCCCGTCTGCCCTGCTTTTTTTCCTCCCAGAACCCTGCAGCCCAGCACACCCGCTCCAGAGATCTGTGGTGTCCGGGGTGGGGGCTCTCGCGCACGCGTATGAGGGGCCGTCCAAGACATTATTTATTCTGAACCATTCACATTCATACATTCTTGCTCTCACATTCATATATACTGTCTTTCGCATGCATATATTCTCTTACACATACATATATTCTCACTTACGCATCCATATATTCTCTCTCTCACATGCATATATATATATATTACCATACACATACATACATTCTCACTCATTCTCACTCTTAAAAAAGAATATATGTATGTGAAAGACAAGTATATATGTGCGTGAGAGCAAAAGTATATATGTGCGTGTCAGTAAAAGTATATATGTGCGTGTCAGTAAAAGTATATATGTGCGTGAGAGGAAATGTATATATGTACGTGTGAGCAAAAGTATATATGTGCGTGTGAGCAAAAGTATATATGTGCGTGTGAGGAAAAGTATATATCTGCATGTGAGGAAAAGTATATATGTGCATGTGAGAGGAGTATGCATGAAACGGAAGTGACTTTGCATGAAAAGGAAGGCACTTTGCATGAAAAGGAAGGCACTTTGCATGAACCGGAAGAATCCGTGTATCATTCGTTCTTTCGTTTTTCAATTTAAAATCGGAAATGAAAAAACGAAAAACCAACCGTTTTTTCGTCTTTCCATTCAAAATCCAAAACGAAAAAACGAAAAACGACCCGTTTTTCGTTTTTTTTCGTTTTGCGCACCAAAACGAAAAAACGAAAATCGGATAACGAGACTTTGATTCGTTTTTCGTAATCTCGTTTTTGACACAGGGGGAAAGCCGGAAGTAGTTTCCGCATATTCTTATTGTGAAAATCTGCTGCACTGCGCCCGCTGTAGCTGTCTTTCGTCCAGGGAAAGTGGTCATTTTATTGTTGTTTTGTGACCGTAAAAGGAAAATCAGAGACCGGAGGACATGATAATACATCCGTTCCAGGTAAGAATCAGTTATTTTTTTTTTTTTTTTCAGTCTGTCTCTGACGATGTGAGTTTGCTACTTTGACAAGCTAGCTGTTGCTAACTCAAAGACGGGGCATGCATAGAGTTCTAATGGAGACGTGAGCACGTTCCTGGGTAAAACCGTCCCAGAAACATGCTCCGAGCCTCGGGTACCATCCTCCCTACAGGCGAGGGGTCCCGGTAACTGAAGCCGCACTTTCTGCTGCTTTGATGACACTGTAAATGTCCGTTTTTACCTGCAGCTATTTCCTGGGGTTATTAAACCCATGATGTAATTAAATATGAGAAGTTGTTGGCTGTATATTCAATGAAAAGATCTGATCAGCAGTGTCAACACTTTCAGAATGTTCGTGACGGAGCTGGCAACGTGCCACATGTCTGGAATGTGATGCTAGCTAGCTAGCTAGCGCTAGCATCAGACACGCAGATCAGTGACAAAAACGGAGCTTTGTTTGGTTAATTTAAGATAAGAAAACATGAAATATGAAACAGAAGAATGTACCAATAGACAATAAATAGTTATCGGAATCATCGATATAATTCCTGGCAGGGAAAACGCATTTGTCATAACAGCAGTAGATAATAAATTAAATGCTGTTTTTTGTTATATTGTGTTATAATAAATGTGACTTGGATAATTAGGCATTTTTATTGTATACTTGTTGTTTTCATTACAAAATTATTTTATTGAAACTTCTATTTATTGAGATAAAGATTTCTTTTCTTTTGTAGCCATCAGTGTTTTGCATGTCATTAAAATGCATATTCATAAAACTATACTTAAAATGATTAGCTACAATACTATTTCAAATTCTGTGTCAAGTTAAAATGTATTTTTTGTTTTTTTGTTTGCAGGTGAAGTTTTAGAAGCAAAGTTCCAGAACAGTTTCTGCCAGAAGAACGGAGGGCAGCTCTGTGAGGAAGTACAACGGAGACTAAAGTAATCTCACTATAGAATACAGACAAATCACTAGGACAGATTTATGTGGAATATGATCATTAATAGACCCTTTTCACGGGGACGTCTGACAAAATGCCGAACGCAAAGCTGACAACTGAACGCTGTTTGACACAATTGTACATAAATAATAAAAGGTAACCTTACCAATTTCAACGGAAAAATGTTAAATATTTATTTTACAAATGTCCTGTCAAAGTATATTTTAATTTATTCTCTTAGATCGTTCACAAATCTAAATATAAATTTTAATAATCCTTCAATATTTGATGTTTCATTGAAAATATCCACCTTTCATCTGAGCAGATATTATTCTAACAGGTTTCTATTTTGGTTGATGCTATTTGCACATATTTTTAGTGTAATTTAAGCACAAAAAGTGATAGAAATTCTTGTTGGTCACATTTAATACCTTCAGCAAAAACGCACATCACTGCATTACTCGTACATATTTTAATCACTTCCCAGGATATATGTACTTGTTTTACAGGATATTTTAGGGGGCATTTGTAAAAACAGGAAGGATTTAGCTAAAAAAAATGTTGAGAGCATTTTTGAGCCATGTATGCACTGGTCCAATTGCACTAATTGGAGTCTAAAATCTCTGTAATCTGACTAACTTTTTTTTGTTTTACTCTGAGGAAAACAGTTTAAAGGATACTAAATTTTTTAAGACAAGTGCAGGGCATCATTTTCAATGACAGAGACTTTTCCTCACACGCACATATATACTTTTACTGACACGCACATATATACTTTTGCTCTCACGCACATATATACTTGTCTTTCACATACATATATTCTTTTTTAAGAGTGAGAATGAGAGTGAGAATGTATGTATGTGTATGGTAATATATATATGCATGTGAGAGAGAGAATATATGGATGCGCAAGTGAGAATATATGGATGCGCAAGTGAGAATGTATGGATGCGTAAGTGAGAATATATGGATGCGCAAGTGAGAATGTATGGATGCGCAAGTGAGAATATATGTATGTGTAAGAGAATATATGCATGCGAAAGACAGTATATATGAATGTGAGAGCAAGAATGTATGAATGTGAATGGTTCAGAATAAATAATGTCTTGGACGGCCCCTCATACACGCGTGTCTGTGTGTTTTGATTGTATGCATTTTTTCATCTCTACAGTCTGTTTAGACACAAAAACATGATCACATTTGTCAATCGCGGCGTTTTATTGTGAAAATCGATTCAATTTTAAAAAATAAACCGGATTTTCTCATGTATTTTGATGCAGTATTGACGCGCAGCGCTCGCGGAAGAAATAGGCCAGACGCCGAAACGTTGCGCTGCACAGCGCGGACCCTCCGCGCCGCTCCGCTCCGTGCCTGGTGTGACCGACGCCATAGGTTAACATGGGCACCGAATGGAAGCGCGCTCTGCGCATCCGGTGTGGCCCCTGCGTAACCCGGCTAGTGATGGCTGAAGGCGGGGTTCACCCTGGAAAGGTCTCCAGTCTATCACGGGGCCTCAATCACACACCCAACCACTCTCACATTCACACCTAGAGGCAATTTAGAGTCACCAATTAACCTATGAGGCATGTTTTTGGACGGTGGGAGGAAGCCGGAGTCCCCGGTGAAAACCCACGCATGCGAACATGCAAACTCCACACAGAACGGTCCCAGTTGGTGGTTCTGGTTCAGATCCCCCAGCAGAAACTTGAACCGGGGACTTCTTACCCCCCGCTTACACCGCCAGCGTCACGGCTCCGTTGTGTGCGCCGCAGTCTTTTCCTAAAATTAAAAGTGCGAGAGGAACTTCCACTGCAGGCGTTCACGTCCTGCGTCTGCAGACTGACCTCTGCGTCGCTGTGAATCCTTTTCGTTCGGTTCAAATTTTGACGGACGCCGCAGCTGATCGTCATCACTTTCTGTGAAGTTGGGGCTATTCACGACTTAAACCGGAAACCACGCGAGCAAATTTAAAGTGTATCGGGTATATTTTCAAAATAAAACGAACTTTCCGCTGAACTCGCCGGTTTCAGCGTGTTGTAAACATTCCGTAATTTTCGGGTTGCTCAAAGTGTGTTGCAGCACAGCGTTGTCAGTCATAACCATGGACAACGAGAAGCTGATCATAGAGATCCAGCACTACTCTGTCTGGGCTGAGCTTTCACAGGCTGTGGCTGGAGTACCAGCCAGTGTAAGCCATCGGCTGTAGCTAGTCCACTCTCACGACGCAACGAAGCCTTGACGCTAGCGGTGTAAGCCCGGGGTTACTGTGATGCAAGTGTGCTAACCACTGCGCCACTGTGCAGCCCATGCAGCTGAGTACCGTATTTTCTGGACTATAAGCCGCTACTTTTTTCCTAGGTTTTGAACCATGCGGCTTATACAAAGGTGCGGCTATTCTGTGGATTTTTCCTCCACTGTTAGAGGAGCTCTAACCTGAAATAGAATCAAAAACTAGAGACAAAAAAATCTATGTAAATCAAAATGGCCAACTTTACTTTTTCTTTAGCAGATAGAACACTCATGATACATTACTAACTGGTAATTATTTTCAAATCCTCGCTTCTTCATCATGGAAATCCCACAAAGAAGTTTGTGTGGTAAACATTTTAAGTAGAAGACCATGGAGCTTGCTATCTAGGAAGGAAACCGCACTGCTCTACACAAGCATAGCATCAATTAATCTATGCTGAGACGCTGGAGACAGCAGGTAGATACATGTACATTCACAATACAAAATTGCTCTCTACATGCCGTAAATATCAAATTTTTCAACATGGATATCTGCGGCTTATAGTCCGGTGCGGCTTGTATTTCGTTTTTTTTCTTCTTTTTCTTAAATTGAGCAGATGCGGCTTATATACAGGTGCGGCTTATAGTCCAGAAAATACGGTAGTTATTTCATTTATGCATTTAAATTTTCATTAATTTCTATATTATTTAAAGCATAAAACCCCCACAAAAAAACGTGTTTTTGTTGCCCTTCTCCAACTTTGAGCCCCTGCCCCTCAAAAATTCTTTGCACGTCCCTGCTGTTGGGGACTTGTGACTTGTCCATTTAAAACCGTAAAGTGAAACGTGTGCAACCATCAGTCATCATAAACTAGTGATGAGAAATAGTCAGATATGAATTGATCAAAGTTTCACACTGAGGCAGCATTTATTCTTGTCTCTGTCAGCAGCTGGACTACCCTGTTGCCCGTGCACAGGGATTTACTTTGATCTGTGCATGTTACAAACTACTAAGAAGGTGCAGATTGAAAGCAAAAGGTCAAGTCCTGGAGTCAGTCTTACAAAAAAACCAATCAGGAAACAGATGTTTTCTGCTGCAGCTGGAACCAATTTTAGGACGGATTGAGAGCAGGAGGCCACCTGTGTTCTTGATGTGTTAATCAACAGCAAAAAAAAAGCTGCAGATGGAAGCTTTAAAGCAGCTTTTAGCTGTCCCTAATCTGAAAATAAAGTGACCTTTTTTCAATTTCTGTTCTGCACTTAAGCTTTTACAGTTTCACTGCTGTAACGTTCAAATGTGTCAAATCTGAAGTGTAATTTGACCATGACGTTCTAAAAGGGCAGCACTTTTTCTGGGTGGAAGAACACTTATTTAAGCACAGTTTATAAATCTTGAAAATTGCTAAAGAATAATAAATGATTTACATTTAAATTACATTGTGCATTTTTTATTTTGTTTATGCCTGGAGCAATGACAGTTAAGATTCATTCATTCATCCATCATTCATTGCATTGATGTCCAGGTGATTCAATTTGAAAGGTTAAGAAGGAAAACATGCCACCAAAATAAGTGTAAAAATTCTGTTACAATGAGAGACAATAAAAATATGCTTTCCATCAAGCTAATTTTGACATATGACCTTTGACCCCACACCATTCATCAAACTAATCTGACAGGTGAGAGATGGCTTTATATAAACTTTATATACAATGAATATAAAATGCATATAAAGCCATCTGCCAATTCACTTTGATGGAGAGTATACTCCTATTCTCTCTACAGTGACTTAAATACAAAATAAACATTTGCATGATCACATTCCTAAAAACTCTAAGAGATGTGAAATTCCTTTGTGTCATGATTCAACCATCAGCCCTCACTTCCGTCCACCAGAGGGAGCCCTCGCCAGAGTTTTAACACCTACTGCCTCACTACAAGTCCCATCAGCCACCTTGCTTCCAGCACAGCTGATCACCAGCAGCTCATCAGTACCCTCCAGCATTTAAACAACTCCCAGCCACGTCTATTTTGTGAAGTCTTATTTAGCCTAGCAGACATTCTGAACGTTATTATTCCTAATTACCTGCTCTGTGCCTTGACCTTTGCCTGTTTTCAAGTTTATCTGCCTCGCCCCTGTGATTTTGACTTTTGCCTGGATTTTGACTATGTATTATGTCCTGCCCTTGCTCTACTTCAGTAAAACGTTTGCTCATGGATCCAAACGACTCCGTCCCTCCATTACACTTTGAAAGGCCAGATCTGCTGCCATCCTGATCCCTTTACCTTTTAATCCTCGTCCTCTTTGTGTTCCTCAAAGAAATGCATGTCCATCTTGATTGAGCATGGGTGCTAGCCACAAGCTTTATCTTACAAGAAAAGGCCAGAGTGCAGTCCCCGTGTGTCTCTCTTCTCTCACACCCACAGAGGAAACAGTTGAAATCAAAAGTATGCAGCAATGAACTTTCAAACCTTTACCACTGACCATCTGTTGCTACAGGTCAATGATTTACCATTGTCTTCTCCAGTTTCATGAAGTGACTTGTCCAGTTTTTCCAGGGTTCTTTGCAAGAAATGAACAATGCTGAGTCATCTCCTTTATGATGTTTCCTTTCTTCTTCTCTAAAAATCTGACTAGCCCATTGACTGTATATGAGAACTGGACTGAGAGATCTCTGTCCTCTCATGTTCCAAACAGAAAGTGGCTCCAAGAAGCCAAAAGACTTGCATAGAAAAATAAACAGCTGTTACTCACTCATTCTATTGGTCAGAACAACCATTCTTGCTCTAAAACAGTTTTTAAACATCTTCTTGCTATCCTATTTTTTCATGATATTTTTTTATTGCAAATGATTCAAGTTTTAAACTGGCCAATCAGATGTCTGAGTAAAAGCATGTGGCCCCTGCTGGCCCCACCTCAACAGATTCTCCCAAGCCGCTTTCAGTTGAAGGGGTGTGGACTTCAAACAAGCTTACTTCTGTTTTGCAATAGCAGTTGCTATGGAAACATTGACTCATACCCACTGGGACCAATAGCTATCACCAGGTTCCAAATGATGGAGTCTGTATCGTAGAAATATGGCGACTGAAATGGCTTCATTTCCCTGCAGTTAAGATATTTTCTCTGGGTGACGTCACAGCCGCTCAGTCCAGTTCTACATACAGTCAATGGACTACCCTGACCTGGTCGAACTTGATGTTCTTACAAAACCAAAGCTAGAAGCTAAATAAAAATGACACAAACATTACATATCATACCTTCCCTTTATGACAGGGGTCTTCAACTAAAATTTAAAGAAGTCCAGTTGGAAAAAATGTCTTGAAATGAAGGTCTGGGGGGAAAAAATCTAAATGTTATGTGTAAAATACCTTTAAGTGGCAGATGGTGGAACATCTGCATGCAATTTAACTCTCACTTAAATTAGTACAATTTCAAACTTTTTGACAGTTTTTAAAGTCACATGACATAAAACACATTGAACTGTGTGCCACACATGCACAACAGGAACACTACTGGGAGAACTGCTGACATCATCAAGAAAACCAGATGGAAGGAGGATCCACTTGCCCTGATTAGCTTCTACCGCAAATCAAACACCTCCCAGGGAGAACGGACAGTGTTTTCATTTATAAGGGTTGCACTTCAAAACTGGAAACACTTTTTTTAAGTAACAACAGAACTGAGTGAGAGAACTGAGCTCTAGCTTGTCCAGCCAGGACATCCTCATTTTCATTGGTATGCCTGGAATGATATTTAGTTTTAATTATGTTCATTGTTGAAAAAGCTGCCTCACAGTTGTGTGTGAAGCCAAACATGGTCAAGATATGTATGGCTACTTTCCTCAGATTTGGGAAAACTTTCTCAGAAAGTGGAAGAGTTGGTGGATAAAACTCTTTCAGGTCCACATCTACTTGGAGATCCACCAGTTGCATCTGGAGCAGCCCGGGATTTGCCCATCTAAAGTGCTCTGTGAATTCTTCACTTCTGACTTGATGGAGGGTATGTTTCTTCAAATGTTTTATATTTTGTCTAAAACATAAAAAAAAATTAAAAGTGTGTTTGACATTTGCACTTTTAATGAGCATATGGTTTTGAACTCACACCGGGGAAGTACAAACAGAAAGGATTCTGTCCACTCAGGATTAAAGGATCGATTTTCACTACCCGCTTTTCTTTTTTTTTTAGAAAGGGACATTTTTCCCTACCTTTCTCTATCACTCTATTTCTCCTCTCATTCTCCTTCTCCTTCGTCTTTTTCCCCTCACTTTCTCAGTGTCCCTCATCTTTTCCATTTATCTCGTCTTATCTTCATTCTTTGGATCGTTTCTCCTTTTCCCTAGCTTCTCCACGTATTTTTTTTTAAATCTTTTTTCCCCAGTTTCTATCAACCGCCTTTCAATTCCAAATAACTTTCTTTACATCTGCTGGGCCAGCGGACCTTTACCAAATTTTTTGATTGGCTGCGTGTGGGTTGTGTAACTCGCATATGATTGGTATGTTGGTCTCCTCGTTCACTAAGGCGAGACCAGACGTGGATGTTGTGGACAGAATCTGTCAGTTTTCCAAAATAAAACTTCCTTCAGAAAATAAAAAAGCGGAAATCTTCAAAGTTAGCGCATGCATTTTTCCTTCTGTCTACGGCACCGTTTCAAGCGTTCTGGGTCCACCTGACCCAGCGTCTAGGTCCGGATCTGGACTGCGGTCCACCAGTTAGTGATCCCTGCTTAAGGGGATACTAAGAATCATGTTTTCTTTTTATTTTGACACTGAACTTCCTATCCCATTCTACATCCCATGGTAGAATTTCATCATCAGAGAGACTGGATGCAACTCCAGAGTCAGTTGCTTGGTCAGATGAGGAAGTGATGTTATGGTGCATGATCTTCTTGAACTACTTCGTAAAATGACCATGTTTCCTCCATTTGTGCAGCATTTTTGGGTTACTGTCTGTTAGGTTAAAATAAAAACTCTTGGACTAAACATTAACATGAACAAATTAGGTCAGAAACACAATAATAATGGTAATAGAGAACCCGCTTGGTCCTTCAGACAAAAAGCATGATCTCTTCCAGCTCTCTATGGAGCTCTTCTTGGCTTCCATGAGCATCACCTTCATTATGTTCAGGCCAGAATGGTTGATCATTATAGTCAATTTTAAACAGGACATTATCAAATTAATTCACTGGAGACAATATTGGATACTGATTGGCTGTCCACTGTTTGTCTAGAATTGTGTCTCTTTGAGAGAGCCGAGGTCTTGCTTGAGCGACTCAAGATTAATGTAATCAATTTTTGCTTGTTTTTTTCTTTTTTTTTTTTTTTTTTTTTTTTTATATATTTTGCTTTCAATCAAATCAGTGACCAATTTAACACATTAGTATCATATTTGTATTGCATATATGTTTCCTGCAGGACGCCGCACCAGAATTGGGATAATAATGCACTTAGCAAATTTGTTACATGACAAAAAAGATAAATTTTTGTTTTGTTAGTTAATTTCACTTATAACAGTTTTTTTTATCATAATGATAGCTGGTACATTGTATTACTAGATGATTTCTGGAAGAAAGCCCCTCTGTGTTTTTGTTAAAACCAAGCATGTGTATATCTAGAAGCCCTGATATGGTAAATTATACCTCTGTGGGACACTTCCTGCGTCCTGCTGCCCACAGATTGTGTGAAAGAGGAAACCACAAACTGAAGCAAAATAAACTGCTGGACTTTTAATCACAAATAATAAAGCTACAACTGCTCTGTTAGGTCAACTCTGACACCATGGTAACCATCTGTCAGGAAGTTGCTTTCTCAAGTCTTCAGCATTATCATTAACATGAAGTTGGCTGCCAAGTTCTTCTGGCTTACGTTCAAAGCCGCACAGCTTACATGGAAGCCACAGATAAATTCCACTACCACCAGTCTTCACTCAGTATGTTTCTCCTTCACCAAACCAGCTAGGATGACATGATTATTTTTTTAGTCAATGGTTTTCATATTTTTCCAGTCTCACAAGATTCCCAAGACTCCACGGCGGAGGTCAGTCTGATGTGCCCTCACAATTTCACACAATCCCCCTCAGAGAAAAAAATTCAGAAATAGATGATACCAGTGTTTTAGGGATATGTGTTCTCCACGTTACACATATTCTTGAAATAGATTTTGTTCAAATGTTATGGCCAAAAGTAGGACTTTGGCATTACTAGAACATGAATGCTGAATGTCCTTTCATGAACAGGAAGTGTTTGTCCTCTGAAAGTCCCATGGCCAATATAACTTTCATACATAATAATTACCTTGGGCAAACCAAAGTTTAACTGTTGGTCATAATATCTATGGTTTTAAGTGCTGGTCTTAAAACTGTTTTCAAGCAATAAATCATTTAACAATATTTCTTTATAGTTGCCCCACATTGCCAGTTTCGGTTTCACCAAACTCCCAGTGTTCAGCAGCGAAGCCTCCATCAGTGTGTGAATGGGGCTGGGACTGTAAAACGCTTTGGGCCTTCAAGGAAGGTAGAAAAGTGCTAAACAAGTATACACTATTTGCCATTACCACTTCCATTAAAATAGTTGCTAAAATTCCTTTCAGAGATATTATACATGGCCTACTTGGAATCCTGCTGCTTGTTGTGCTGCTGCTTCTGTTCGGTTTCACCAAAATCCACTCGTTTGGTGTCCGATAAACGCCTTAAATGTTCATGTTCATTAATGCTTAAGTAATTGCACATGACTGCTCCAGTGAAAGAAATTCAACTTTTGCACTGTTGTCAACATATATCCTAGTTGAGTTAATAAAAGGTTCTGAAACTGAAGGTTTCCTTCAGTGTTCTGTGGTCTTATCAATTGCAAGCCCTATTGCAAGTGACATAGCAGTCGCTTTTTCTTCTAACAAAGCAAACGAACCACTCTATAGTGAAACAGAAAAATGATGGGGGGAAAATTCAGTGAACCTGCTTTCAGTAGAAGGGGCGTGGTCCTCTGACATGCTCACTCCTGACTGGAGAGAGTGGTTGCCATGTAAACGTGGACTCAGACCCACACGGACCAATCACTGCTTACTGAGGGTGTCTTGTTCGAACATGGCAACTGACATAATGTGGAAAAATGGCGACTGGATCAACTGGAGGCAAGTCATTTTTTATGGGTAACACCACACTCACTCGGTGCTCTCTTCTGCAGTTCTCTGATACAGTCATGATGACATACCCAACTATATTCTATGTCCTGACAACAGCTAGGACATTTTATTTCTTTATTTTCGGTTTTCTGGACAGCAGAAATGTTCAAATCTAAACATGTTGCCAACAGTAATTACAAGTACACCTTGTTGGCGTCCTGCACACCAACACAATTATTTCCGATCCACCACTGAGACCTATAGTTTTATTGTTTCTATTCTTAGATTTTATCTTCAACCATCATTCCAATGTGCCAGAATTGCAGCTACTGTAAACCTCCTTGTTTTAGTGACTGAGTATGGAAGAGGACAATGACCATGTCCACTAATATATTTTTCCATTTATTTTCTCAAGATAACAATTCAGTAACTCCTAATCACAGGTATCAACAGCTGTTTTCTGGAAATTACAGATGTAAATGACAGATTATTATCTCCAGATCACAGTTTGGTTATGGTAATTTGTGGAGTGGAGGATAAGGGCGAATAGGACCAATTCAGTGCATTGTGGAGCCCCTCCACAGTGCAGGTTAGAACATTCTGGCCCTCACAGACTGGGGCCTGTTTGTGAGGTAGACCAGGATCCTCTTTTCCAGGTGCACATGAGAGCCCACACCTGCTCTCTCTCTCCACTTTGTTTCCAATGGAAGCACTATAGAAGCTGCTGTATGGAGTCACAAGTACCGGAGAAATCAGAAAATACTGAAAAATACTGGTTATGAAAGGAAAATAAGACAAAACTTCTGGAGGGAACACACAACTGACTTTAGGAGAAAGTGAATAGTCAAAATGTGCAAGTATCAAGGGGTGCCTCCAGTTCAGTGGGATGTGAAGCCACCAGGAAAGGATGTCAGATCATTCCCTCAATGTCAGGTCTGCTAGCTCACAGTAGACTGTCCCATCTTGAGTCGCACTGTTGGAGAGGAAACAGTGAGCTGCTGATGCCATCTAGCAGCCCTTTGAAGCTCAATTTTTTTCTCATCAGGAACTCAGGGGGGGTCAGCCCCGTCACTGCAGGGTCACAGTCTGAAGGAGATGATACATACAGTTCATATGGCCAACAGTCTTCTAGGGCGTGACCCATAGAAAGATGAAGGGAGTTAAGTCAGCAAACCTCCAGCAGGGCACAGGCATGTCTTCTTCATCTTATTCTGTGGAGAACCCCACCCCCCGCTGCGCTTGTCAGACAGTCTTGATGCTTTCATGCCACATAGAAAGCAGGTGTCTGTGCCCCCTGACTCTGCTGAACTTTAATGCTGCTTTTTTCTGTTTTGGACTGTCTGTCCAGTTTTTCTGTTTTGGACTGATGTCTCGCCCTCAGAGGGACATCAGGAACAGGGCATTTCTCATGGGCACTAGGAGACCTGTCTGTTTTAGGTCTTGGGCACATAGAGTTAGGAAATTTCAGTAGGTTTAGTTTCTTCAGTGGGATCTCCACAGTCCATCTAGTTGCTCTCTTTTTGTTCATATTGGACCATAGCCTATGGTGCAATGTAGCAGCAGCCATCAGTGAAAAGGATCATGTTCTGCCATGTTCTCTGGGCCTCGTCAAGCCAATTTTCTCCTTCAGAATCTGCTGGAATTATGGTGTTAATGGTTGAAAAGTTACAGTAAATCAAAGAACATAAATACTGGAGCACCAGTGTTAAAGAGTTAAGATTTTGGCAGCTTTTCTAAAATATGTCTTGACACACAGGAATGTTCTCCATGTGCTTGCTGTATCCTGTAACTCCTTTAGTCCTCCTCCAAGAACCCAACAGCCTTTTGGCTGCTGGTGGGGATTTCCTCATCTCTCATCCAGCTAAGAGGTATGTTGCTAAGTGACATTTTTGCAGCTCTGAAAACGTCTCCTTCATGCCGGGTATTCAGCTCTGTAGCCAAAATGTAAACCTAACACACCAAAGGGCTCTGCAAACATGTTTCCCTCTCTGTCCAGAGCTGCCCAGGGGGCATTTGTTGGGTTTTTGCGGCAGACACAGTTCTCTTCATCCAGACCCACCCTAACACAGTCAATGCTTTGTTAGCTGCATTAGGAAAAAGAAAAGCAACCTGGTGTCTAAGTAAGATTGCTGTCAGCCAGCAGAAGGCATGCAGGGTTTTTGTGCTTCAAGGATGCGAGTCCACACTGAGCCTCCTCAAACAGCTTTCAAAAGTCTGCTTTGTAATTGCATGAGTGGCTTTGAATCCAGCCTTTTTTCTCTTCAATTTCTTCCTGTCTGATGGTTTATTGTGTTCATTTTGACATAGAAGTGACTAATCAGGTCACTGGGAAGTGGCAGTCTCTGCATACTTCATATTCTTAAAGAGTTTCTGCCCATTGATGCAAAGATGCACTGCCTTTAATTTTCACCTAAAAGGCCAGTAATTTTCTTTCAAATCTAAAGATGAACTTAATTGACAACATTTATGAGTGCTTTGGAATGAGTATTTATGATGAAAAGGAAGGAAGACGTACAGCTCTTGAAGCAGCCGTAGAACTTACATATGGAATAAAGTGTATTTTTCTTTTCCCTGACTGTGATGGCATTTGTGTTTTAATGCTGTGTGGTTTGTGCTTGCTATATTGTAGACATAACTGTGGTGGTCTGGAATCTCATAGATGTCTTAGCCTCTCAAATTGACCTTTATATAAAAGTTAATACACGTTATCGATGACCTTCTGACCTTTTTTCCCTTCTATTGCTGAGCACTTTTTTCTCAAGATTGAATGTCTTTGTGAGGCTAAGGCCCATTCAAGTACAGGTCATCTCAACTCATTATGCTTTTAGCCAATCAGGCCCTGATCTGCTTCACTCTGTTCTCATGGAGCCTTGAGTTTTCAAAGCTCATTAAAATGAACAAAAGAGAATCCATCTAATTCACGCGAACACACTGTCTGCAGGGTCCAGTCCTGTGGCAGCTTAGAACCACACAACTGTTGTTGAGATGGCCCAGAGATTCTGATGCAACAACACACACACACAAACAACCCCCCCCCCCCCAACCACACAAACACACACACTCACACATCCTTGGTTTCCCACATTATACCCATTATGAGTTCTTGGTCATTAAAGTTAAGCTAAACATATCACCACATGATTTTAAACAGGATGTTGCAGTTTTTTCTTATTGTCAACAATTTGTAGTTCCATGTACGATTTTCTTGCAAGCATCTTACACCCTGCAGTTGTGCGCTGGATTTTCTGGTATGGTAGGTCTGAGCCTCGATCACTCTGGTGTTCAGAGCATGGTCTTTTGCTCCCAGGATGAGTGCTCCTGAGCTGTCCTGTAGATCAGCCACGGGAAGTACACTTGTGCAGGTTAGGTTGCAAACAGCC
>NC_050516.1:23631692-23634173 GCF_002922805.2 Oryzias melastigma
TGTCAGTGAAGCTTCCTGTTTTCAAAGTAAAACTAGCAAGAGCTTTTTTAAATAACTGAAAATATACTTTATTGTTTTATATTGTGATTTAAAATAATTTACTTCATGATATAATTTTTTTCCATATCGTCCAGCACTACTCTGAACTGCTGCTGTTTTCATTCATCATGAAGTTTAGTGTATATATCATAAACCACAATCCACTAAAGTCCTGTCAGCGTCTAAAAGCCCCCCCTTCTTGTGTTTGTGTCCCTGCAGTCCTCCCCCAGCATTGGTCGACTGAAGAGGATCTCTGCAACCAGCAGAGGAACTTCAGAGTGGACCAGGAGAATCCAGAACCTCCACAGACTCCAGAGGAACTGCAGGATCCAGAACCTTCATCGATGAAAGAGGAACCAGGAGAACTCTGCATCAGTCAGGATGAAGAGCAGCTTGATCTGAAGCAGGAGACTGAAACCTTGATGGAGATTCCTGCTTTGGAGGAACATGTTGACAGTGAAGCAGATGGAAACAATCAGCAGAGCTTTAATGGAACTAATAGTCAGGATGAAGAAGGAAACCAACATGAAGAATCAACATCAACTCCAGATGAAGAGACAGAGCCACAGAACAGAGATCAGAGGAAGAGAAGAGACAGAAGTCATGTCCAAAGTGTGGCCAGCTCTCACATGTCAGAAGGTCAGTGTGATTGTGAGCTTCAGCTCCACTCTATAGATTAGGGCTGTGGATCATCACTTAGGTGGCGATCCGATTTGATTCACGAATCAAACCACGATTCTTACTTTTTAATATAATGTTTATTGCTATGTGTTTGACTCTTTACTGTATGGATGAAAATTGAAAAAGAACGGATTTTGAAACGTTCACCGTGCAGACAGAGAGGCTGTGTGTCGGTACCAGGGCTGGGTATCGGTTATGATTTCCAGAAACGATTCCATTTGATACACAAGAGCCTGAATCGATTCGATTCCGATTTTTTTTTTTCGATTCCTCAATTCAATTCAATTTTAAGTTTACACATTTATATACATTTGTTTAGGAATACATTAAAAATATACTATGTAATTTGAATGTATTTATATTATTATATATTTATATTAATCTGATCCAGTTCAAATATTGTAAAATGTATTAATGAAATGATGAGATTGTTAATAGCATACAATGTTACACGGTTTCTCAAAAGGAGAAGTTCTAACAAAAATGTTCGGTTCATTAACATTAACATTGTTCTCCTTCTCCTGGAGGGCGTTTCAGTTTGGCCACTAGGTGGCGATCGCGCTACAAAAGTGCACCTAATTCAAGAAGAAGACAACACTATGAGGAAAAAAAACTTTTTTTAGACCACAAAAAGTTACTTTAACAAATATTTCCCTAAAAGACTTTGAGAAATGAATGACTGTGAGTACATAAGGATGGTCATTTAGTCAGCAATGTCTTTTTTTGGTTGGCTGAACGTTAGCATTAGCCGTCCTATTGGAATTTCTATGGAACCTTAGCATCAAGCTAGCGGACTTTAGCTTTCTGTGCCAAGTCGATTTATATCTTTTTTGAATTGATTATTGATCTATTAAGCTTAAATCGATTCAAATAGATACATTTTTTTCAACCCAACCCTAGTTGGTACAGATCTGCTGCAGAGTCATAGAGCGGTGAGAAAACTAGAGTTCTAGAAGTGAAGCAGCTCGCCTAAAAGTCCAGAGCTAAGATGACAAGTGTAGCATTACATTAGCTGCATTAAGCTCCAATTAAATGTAAACTCAAATATTTTGAGTGTGTTTATATCTGCAAATAGCATTTGAAATAATGTCTACACGTTTTATTAAATATGTTTTGAAGCTTTAGAAATATTTGCAGGCTTTTGTTTGGTTTTCTGTAGTTGATTCAGATTTCCTCATTTGATTGAAGTCTTGTTTTGATGCAAGAAACTAATGATGGAGGAAAGCTTCATGATTCATTAAAGGTTTAATAAATTATTGTCTATATTTTTAGTTAGCATATTGATTAAATACTTCAAGTTTAAAGATAATGATGGTTAAGTCTGTTCTACATTCAGTCGATGCACAAACCGATTAGTCGACTAATAAAAAACAATAATCTAAGATTAGTCGACTATTGAAATAATCGTTTGTGGCAGCCCTAGTCTTGAGTCAGGTGTTCAAACTGGGCCAGTCACGTGGTCATGTTTTCAGTCAGAGTCCACTGGTTCTCAGTGAAAGACAGGAAGATGTTGATCTGCAGCGTACAGTCAGACACACTACACTGGAGAAAGTCTGTCATGTACCGCTAATTGCAGTCTGTGGAAAACACAGCCGAGAATTCTGACTCTGAACTCGTCAGGTTCTGTTTGCATGTTGGCTCTGTTATCATGAAGCACTAGCTGTTCTCTCTCATTAGATATGTTCCACTGAGCTAACATGCTGTCATTGTTCTCAGCCATGGCAGAACCAGAGACAGTTGATCTTAAACAAGTTGGAATAT
>NC_050516.1:23634476-23638493 GCF_002922805.2 Oryzias melastigma
GTTAACCCGGGCCTCGACCGATCCGGTATGGATTTCGTAGGTCTGATTCACATATTTGATTTGGCAAGATTTTACGTCGGACGCCCTTCCTGACACAACCCTCTGTATTTATCCAGGCTTGGGACCGGCACAATGAAACCCTGGCTTGGGCCCCCTCGTGGCTACATTAAGAAATATGAAGATAAGTGGTTTCTTTAAAGTTTCTTATGTTCAAGTATCCACTATCATTGTTTCTTCTATACCTTTTAAAGTCTCCGCTCAAGGCCAGGAGCCTTTGTTTGGCAGTTTCCATTAGGGGTGTAGGAAAGAATCAATTTGCCGATATATCATGTTATTTCCTTTGGCGATGCGTGCATCAATATAAAATGTAGCCATCGCGATATTATTTAATTATTTATGAGCGTCCTTCACTGTCTTACTTCGTTTTCCACTTCAACCTCCGACCACTAGTCTGAGCCTCTGTGAGGAGCTCCAGACCCCGACCAAAACAACAAGGTCCTTCAAAAGTTCAGTCAGCCTCGTGGTTTTGGTTGTTATATACTACTTAGTTTTGACTTGGAACGGGTACTGAACCGAAACTCTGTACCACGTTGCTGCCAGTATCATATTGTGGTGACCTGGGGGTTAGCCCCGCCTTCAGCTCCTAAGACTCTTCGGAAGTGGGAAATCTTGGGTGTGTTACATCGCTCACCATAAGTGAGGGAGCTGTGAGCAAAAGTGAGGTTCATGATGTTTGGCTGTTAATGTTTGTTCAAGTTAAATGGGCATAGATAATGAAGTAAGATTACACATTTTGCTTCTCTGTCTACTTCTCACTGAGACTGTTTGGGGTCATGTGGTGTATGGGGCAAGGACTGATTTCCACCCCAGATAGCTAAAGAGTGGCTCAGCTTTCGGGTCTCCGCTGCAAGTGATGTACCAGCTGGGTTGGTACAATATGAAGACGTAGACTTTGGAGCTTTGTAGAGGCTCAGATAAGAACGAGTGAAGCAGTGGAGCTGCAGCGGGTCATGCTCGCTTTGCCGACAGCATTTCAACAAAATGCTCTCGGCAAAGCGAGCAGAAGTTCTGCTGAACTTCACAGCTATAGATTTGACTTCAGAGACGGGATCAGTACCGGTTTTAGGCACGGGCAATACGGGCAGCTGCTCGGGGCGCCGATTTAATGGGGGGGCATCTCAGCGCTTGGAAGAAAAAAAATCTGTGCAGCTATGGTTTCTATTACCTGTTGTGTTTTGAATTGCCTGAAGTCAGAGAATTGGCGCCCTCTGCTGGTCCACGTGTCCTTGTCCTTGTCGGCTGAGGAAGCGATGGACAGGTGTGAAGAAAAAGGGAGGGGTCAGTTCAGCTGCGGGTCACTCCTAAACGAAGAGGACGGATGAGGAAGGAGGGCGGGGTCTACTTTGTAGAATGTTTATTTTGAAGTCAGTCATAACATGACATTCTATAACCCATGTTTCAATACAGGCAGAACTCTAAATTAACAACCACCAAACGTGGGGAAAACTTATTTTGGCGGTCAGAAAAGCTCTTTGACTTTGACAAATGAGTCTCTGTTCTTCATCTCTGAGGCTCAAACACAACATGATGGAGTCTGCTTCTCCTCATCTGTTGGTCACCACAAACATCCATTTTAGAGTTGATTCAAACATTTAATCCTGCCTTTATTGCGCTGATTTAAGGGATTTAATTGTCACATTCACGTGGCACGAGGTGCGTTCAGGGGCTGTGTGGAATTTCTGCACTCATGCGTTTGCATTAAGAACTCGCTATTGCTGCATTCAGGTGTGCTGGGAATTTCTAGCATTTGCTCACACTGACCTCAGCAACACAAACACACTCTCATTTGGTGCTCATTTTCATTGTGATTCACAACTACAACCCTGATCAGTATTACACACAATTATGCAACAATGTTGCACATATTTCTAATTTAGCATGTTTATATATGCATGACATAAAAAAAACAACTTTAAAATAATTATTTTATTGTTCCTCACTTGTTTTAATCTTTATTCTTCTGTGATTGAAAAAAAACATTTTTGATTTGAACAAAGTCAATTTCTTAAAAAATGGTCAAGATATCAAAAAATGACTAGAAATAAACTTTAGGGCTTTGATGAAAAGTTGATGCTTTGAATAAAGTATGTGTTCATCAAAAGGTTCAGAAAAAAGACATGTAGTTTGTTAAAACATTACATTTCTGTCATGTTATAAAACCTGACATAAGACTAAACTTTAAGTTATTATTGATGTTTTGTTTTTGGAAGATAAACTGAAACTTTCAAAATAAAAGGAATAACGGTTTTGATAAACATACAACTTTTTTATTGACAAATGTTTGGCTAGTAAAAATCTAACATGGCTGGTAGACTTTGGATGTTATAACCAGTCATAACTAAACATGTACCCATCACTGGATTGAAGACAGAAACATGACTGATGGATCAGAGGGATGTGTACCACAGTTGGCAGTGAAATACACATTTGCTTTCGCTTTTGAGAAAACTTGAGCTGCGGTGCTGACTGTCATGTAAGTAAAACATCTTAGTCACAGTCATCCTGTCATGAAATGTTTCTCTAAAGAATTGGCTTTTTTCCCTTCATTTGTGATGCACTGTTCAGATTAATGAACCGCTAAAATGCTGGATTTAGCAATCTTCCAATCACACTTTTAAAAACCCATGGTAAGTTACCCCTTTCCGCTCTCCTTAGCTTGTTTACATTAAAAGTGGGGTCATCTGGACCCCACAAGACAGTGCGCTGAACTATTTTTTATCATTGATTTTTGAGTTTCACTAATGTCCACGGCAGACATAAAATCCTGTCCACCTTTGTCCACATTTGTCATGGAAGGAATCACACATCAATATGTGGGTGGAGTCATCTGGACCCAAAGAGAGCGGAAGGGTTTTAAAGCACATTCATTCTATATTTTCTTGTACTGAAAAATATTTAGTTGTGGAAATCAGATAACATTGACTGTTGCCTTAAAAACAAATATTTCGTAATTTACCAAAAGAAAAGCAGCATGAAATTCTGGGTAAAAGCATGAGATACAGTTGCTGTGCTTAATGCTGTGATCATTAAATTAAATGAATTTACCATTTTTACACTGACAGACATTACAATTTGCAGGTAGATTCAATTCAAGTCATACACTAAAAATACAGTGAAAATTGTTTTGGTACAGTCTTGGGATATATTGTGATACATATCACATCATGAGGGATGTATTGGGATTAGAGCTTTCAGGCGATTAAAATCTTTAATCGCGATTAATCGCATTTCCAGAGTTAACTCGCTATTAATCGGAAATTAACATGTGGCCTTTTTTTTTAGGACAAAATGTGCTTCGTGGAATTTAGCAGTTCTACATTAATTATGAAAACAAGAATGACAAAATCAATAGTTTTCATCAAAAATACTTTATTTTGTAACATTGTATTGAGATAAACTTTCTTAACAATAAAAGGCTGTAACATAAAATGCCTAACAAAAGTCCAAGTGCAAGTGAAGGGCATTTTAAATTCAAAACTTCAATCAACGTTCAGTAAAATAAAATAAAAAACATCAAAAATAACATTTCCATAACACTTTCATGATTATTTTTTGTCAGGACCAAATCTTTTCCTCCTCTGCTGAACTGCAGTAATAAATGAAATAGAGATTTATCATTTCCAATGAACTTTTGTTTTTTAAAACATTAAAGACTGAGAAAAGCGGGATACTCTGTGGATAGTTTGACAGTCTGTTACTGCCGCCGCGTTCTCTGGCTGCAGCTCGATGCAGCGACGTGTCCAGCGGAGCTCACGTGATGAATATGCCGGCAGACAGACCGCTATGCTGGGGCTGGATCACGCTTAAACCTCCAGAACATTTAAAACGTCCCCCGGTGCGCTTGCTGTTCGGAACGTCGGGGGTCCGCAGCTCTCGGGACGCGGCGCCGGACGTGAACTAGTACCACCAGACGTGGTACTGGACGCGAACTGGAGCCGGGTTAGGGTCATAGACTGT
>NC_050516.1:23638735-23657523 GCF_002922805.2 Oryzias melastigma
TGTGTTGTTGTGATTCCTGTTTTGTATCAGAGATTAGAAGTGTTTCTCTGTTCTCTTTAGTTCTCAGTGTTCTGTTCCAATCTTTCCTGTGAAGAATAAAGTGGACGTGAACATCAGTCAGACCTTTTAACACCTACTTTACAATTCAACAATGTACCAATCATTGTCCTACTGTTGTTTTCCTCAATGGAATGTACCGATGCAGCAGTTTAAAACAACAAGAGGAGCATGCTGTCGACATTTTTAGATGAGGATTTACTCTGTAGAAATAGATTTCACTCTGAGGTTATGTGCTTTGGACTTTTTTCTTTGTTTAACGTTTGTTTTTCTTTTTTTCACTGTTTTAATTGTAGCTTATAAATTATAAGTTGTGTATATGCGCATAAAATCACCAACCAAAGTTTCATCTTTCTCACTTTTCCAGCTTCAGCCTGAATTAGACGCAGCCGTCTGAGGAGCGCCAGACAAACTTGAAAGGACCTGGTCGTATTTTCAAAAAGAAAAAAGATCCAGCTGTTCACTTGTTAGGATGGTTATTTACTTTAAATACCGCTGAACGCACTTCTCACGTGCATCTGATCAGATTGTAACCTGGCCACGCATGTGAAGAGACAAGCTGCAGCGTGCGCGAGGGGACCACGCGCAGTTCTCCAGCAGCGTCACCCAAATGCTACTTTTATCTCGACTAAAAGGAATAAATGTAAGTAAATCCCAAAGGGCCGCTGACAGAATCAAATGTTGGAATGGTTCTCCCTCAAAGGCTTCAAGAATGACTCGTACAATTCTCCCGAGCCGCCGTTATTAAAGTAGAAGCTGTTTACATCCCGCGGTCTCGTGGTCGAGGCGTGGAAAGAGGCGGACGGTTGCAATAAACTCACTCCTGATTGGCGACAGTACTTCCTGTAGATTCCATGACTCAGCTATGACTCAGACCAATCGCTGAAGATTGTTTGCAAATGGCGGTATCCGTTTCAGGAATTGACGGTGAAAGCGGCGGCCTACTTTCGGGAGGAGAGGAAGTAATGCATTTCCAATGGGGGACCTCATTGCTCGCTCTGTCCATTATTTTTACAGTCTATGGGATGGAGCTGTCAGAGCTGACTCTTCCTGGAGGGGGCGGTTCACATCCTGCTTACGTCAGGATGTTTTCACCCACTCGTTTTCGTGGGTATGGGAGGGGCTGTGGAGACAGTGCAGGTTTTTAAATGCATGAATGGATGAAAATGCCGCTTTTGGGTTCTTTATAGTGAGCAATGAACTGCATAATTTATTTAAAATCTCAAAAAGTAGAATTTTCATGTTGGGGCCCCTTTAAAATAGATCCAAAGATGATGGGAGTGACCTTTAATTATATAAGAGAACACTGAAAGAGTACTAAAAACACATGGCTAAAATGCCCAAATAAAATCCATGTTTGCTTTACTATTGTTTGTAAATTGTAATAAGACAGACGTAAAAATAAAATCAACTTCTGAGATCAGTTTTGTATCTTGGTTTGTAACCTTATGCCAATTGTCAGCACACGTAGAGGAGGGGACTGCATGTCCCATAAGTCCGCGCGGCTTAGCGCTTCCAGGTACATCCGTGACATATCGGAGCTGGCATGCGCACGCATCTCTCGGACAGAGCGGGCGGGCGGGGCGGGGCGCTGCCGCCGCTTCCTGTCATCTCGGTGTAACGGTCCGTGAGGATGGACGCGGCGGAGTGCGGGGTCAGGGTGATGTGCCGCTTTCGGCCGCTGAACGACACGGAGCGAAGCCGCGGAGACAAATTCATCCCCAAGTTCAGCGGGGAGGACACGGTGGTGCTGGCGGTGAGTGCAGGGCGACACGCGGCGTGGAAAAAAACACAACACCGCCGGGGGACACGCCCAGTGGGTGGGGGCAGGGATGGAGTCGGGGGTAATAAAGACGAAAAGCAGCAGGTGTTGGACCGGGACCAGACGGTCTGGTGGCTGGGGGTCAGCGTCTGACACAGAAGAGGACAACATCAGACTCCAGCAGGAGCAGGGTGTTTGCATTGGTCATTGTGATCTCCACAGCCTGGTATTGTGTCTGCAGGAGAAGAGCAGACTCAGAGCAAAACAAAGGGATTTCCAGGCTTTGGCCATAACTCTTCAAAAACGCAGTGAATTCACACGTACCTGTGGAACATGATTAGTCAAATCATTTAAAACACAACAGATTTAGTTGAAAGCAGTAAACAGGTCTTTGTTAAAAGCAATAAAAATGTTCGCCTAGTTTAAATTAGGATGACAAAGAGCTAAAACTAAGATGAGAGATTACAGACATTAAGAAATGATGAGGATCAGCTCAGATTGTATCCCACTATTATATATTTCTGAAACATTTACAATTTTTAAAATAATTTAGGGAAGTGGTGCCTTTCTCTATCCGCTCATTGACAACACATGTCAAAGGTTGCAATGAACGTTTTCATGGCAGCGTTTTTAGGGAAAATGAATAAAACCTGTGAGTATTTTCTGCAAAGTGACAGCAGCTCATCACAAAATTCGCCTCTAAGTTTTGGGTGGGACTGTTGGCGTTGAGTAAGCCTGCAGTGATATCCCCTTATCCCTTCGTTTTTTATGGAATAAATAAAGTATTGCCCGATTTGTGCGTATCTCAGGAATTATAACTCATATAATGCATTTTGTGGCGCTGTGGTTAGCGCTCTTGCCGCACAGCAAGAAGGCCCCGGTTCAAATCCCAGCTGGGGGATTTGGGACCTTTCTGTGTGGAGTTTGCATGTTCTCCCCGTGCATGCGTGGGTTTTCACCGGGGACTCCGGCTTCCTCCCACCATCCAAAAACATGCTTCATAGGTTAATTGGTGACTCTAAATTGCCCCTAGGTGTGAATGTGAGAGTGTATGTGTGAGTGATTACGGTCCTGTGACAGACTGGCGACCTGTCCAGGGTGTACCCCGCCTTCGCCCATCAGTAGCCGTGTTAGGCTCCGGCACCCCCGCGACCCCGAAAGGGACAAAGCGGTCAGGAAAATGAATGAATGAATGAATTAATGAACGTACAAAAGTACAAATATATATATATATATATATATATATATATATATATATATATATATATATATATATATATATATATATATATATATATATATATGTATATATTAGAGCTGTCAGGCGATTAAAAATTTTAATCGCGATTAATCGCGTTTTGACCTGAGTTAACTCGCGATTAATCGCAAATTTACATGTGGCCTTTTTTTAAGGAAAAAAATGTGTGGTTCGTGGAATTTAGCAGTTCTACATTAATTATGAAAACAAGAATGGTAAAATTAATAGTTTTCATGAGAACTACTTTATTTTCTAACATTATATTGAGATAAACTTTCTTAACAATAAAAGGCTGTAACATAAAATGCCTAACAAAAGCCCAAGTGCAAGTAAAGGGCATTTTAAATTCAAAACTTCAATCAACGTTCAGTAAAATAAAATAAAAAAAAACATCAAAAATAAAATTTCCATAACACTTTCATGTTCATTTTTTGTCAGGACCAAATCTTTTCCTCCTCTGCTGAACTGCAGTAATAAATGAAATAGAGATTTATCATTTCCAATGAACTTGTGTTTTTTAAAACATTAAAGACTGAGAAAAGCGGGATACACTGTGGATAGTTTGACAGTCTGTTACTGCCGCTGCGTTCTCTGGCTGCAGCTCAGCGGAGCTCACGTGATGAATATGCCGGCAGACAGACCGCTATGCTGGGGTTTGATCACGCTGAAACCTCCAGAACATTTAAAACGTCCCCCGGTGAGCTTGCTGTTCGGAACGTCGGGGGTCCGCAGCGCCGGACGCGAGCCGGTACCACCAGACGTGGTACTGGACGCGAACCGGAGCCGGGTTAGGATGCAGGAGCTCTCTAGGTCCTAGCGCCGGCCAGTTTTAGCTCGCAGCTCGGTTGGAGACCCGCCTGTGATCGAGTGAGAGCAGCCGGTGAATTAAAGGGCGGGACGCCCGCGCGCGCGGTATGGAAAGGCACGTATGAGAAAATCCGCGATTAATGCGTCAAAAAAATTGTCGGCGTCAAGCACATGTCAGATTAATGCGTTTTTAGCGCGACAAATCTGACAGCCCTAATATATATATATTATTTAAATACAGACCACTTCAAATTAAAACAGTTTGAAAATAACTACCGTAATCTTGCAAGTCTTTAAAAATTACACAAAACTACAGCATTTATTAAAAAATGAAATAAATCGATTAGAGTGTTTCCCTTGTTTATCGCAGGGGATACGTTCCATAAATATGCCATAAGTAAAGTTTTTGGAGCAGGATTATAGATGTTTCAATGTAGTAAAAACTCCTACGCGTTTTCTAAGACAGACGTGAACATTTTCATATTTTTCTCCCTTATTTAAACGATTAAAGTTCAAACCCTCATAGAAAAAAAAATCCAGGAATATTGAATGAAAACAAAGATCGGGTCCGGTCCAAGATAAATGTAGATTTGACAAACTGAACACGGTCGCTCTTATGGAAGAAAAAAAAAAATGAAAATTGACATTCGAGCTGAGAGCAGGCAGCACTTTATTTGGATGTTTGCATTGTTTTAGTGGCACATCGGACAGTTGATTCAATCCTCTGTGTGTCTCTCTCTCTTTCCCTCTCTCTCCCGGTCTGTGCTCTCTTGCTTCCACAACATCACGTTCTAGTTGCTTGGCCGTCTCATGTTGATGTTCGGGATCCCTCTGCGTCACTTTTTCACGTGTCCCTGAATTATCGCCCCCTGATGTGCGGGCCGCTCCCATTAAATCACTGGTCCTGAACCCGTGGTTTAATGGGAAAACATTGTACCGGTATAACAAAAAATCTACTTTCACCCCAGCCCAAATCTAAGGACAGGTGCAGCTCTTGCTAGTCTCCGCTGTTTTGTTTTCACTTGTTACAATGGTACGTAAAAAAGTAGCAAAGACGGAATTTCAGTGTGATTATTTCCACATCAGAACAACCCTTCTTTATCAAATGGTGAACTGGAATGCACCCAGACTCTAGGCATTAGCAAAAATGATGGCAATGATGCTTTTTTTTGACAAAATGTTTCCTGTGTTTCAGGGAAAGCCTTATGTGTTTGACAAAGTCCTTCCTCCAAACTCTGAACAGGTTCAGGTGTATGACTCTTGTGCAAAACAGATTGTCAGAGGTCAGCCCATTTGACTGATTAAATGTCCTTTTGTTTTTCAGTGTTTTTGTTGCTTTTTTTATGCATGCGTGTGTTACTCTTGTATTTACATGTTTTGTTGTGTTACATATATTTGTTTGTGTTCTGTTTGTGTTGATTGCTCTGTTTCATGTTCTGGATTTTAGATGTATTGGGAGGATACAATGGTACCATCTTTGCTTATGGACAGACATCATCAGGAAAGACTCACACGATGGAGGTCAGTGTGTGTGCGCATGTGTGCGTGTGTGCGTGCGGGATGTCTAGGTTCTTATGCTGTATCTTTGTTCAGGGAAACCTACACAATTCCCAGCTGATGGGGATCATCCCTCGCATAGCCAGGGACATCTTTGATCACATCTATGCTATGGATGATAATCTGGAATTCCACATCAAGGTGATTTTAGTGATGTCGTCACTGCATGTTGAAGCTGTCCATCTTATATTGCAAACTATGTTTTTGACGGTGAAACTTTGACTTTGTGCAAAATCCTTTAAATGATTTATTGTATTTTCTGGACTATAGGGTGCACATACAAGCCTAAGCTTTTTTCGAAAATCGTTTGTGCGCCTTATATGTGAACCAACTTCCAAAATCAGTAAAATGTTTTTGTGTAACTTTAGGAAGTCTCTGCTGGATTGACTGTCCGACCATTTCTCGCTGACACAGGAGCGGCGATGATCACGCTGTGCACATTTTAAGGGTCGTGCTTACATGTGCTCTATGGGTTTATGAACATGCGCTCAGCAGGTGGTATCCACATGGAGCAGCGCTGTCACGCACATAGCAGCAGGGAGGAGAATATTTTTCTATTGTGTAGTCACTCTTCAGTAGTGCTCCTCCGCCACCTACAATAGGGAGAACCTCTGAGCAGAAAGTTAAAGTTTTGGAAAATCCCCCAAATTTTATTTCAGCTTTTTTGTTTTCACGACTCTGTCCTTTAAAATGTCTGTGTGGGTGTCATATTAACCCGACCGGGCACACACCGCAATCAATAATTTCTCTTTTGTGATCATGTTTGGCACTTCTGTGCTTTGAAACAGACGCCACCCACAAGCAGCTCCCAAATCCGAGTCCCCAGTTGGTCATGGCGTTGAGTTGCTGCGTCTGTGCATGAAAATGTTAACCCGTGTTGAAGATTCAGTGTATGCTCAATGTGTGCCCAATTTGTACGAAGAGCTCACAGCCCGATTTAAAAACGTGCTTAGCAAAAGCGTTCCTTTGTTCGGTCTGGAGATGATCTTGTTACTACATCGTGTGCTGAAATGGACAGTTTTCCCCCAGGTGAAACTACAATGAAGTGTACTTCTGATTTTTAGCGCTGCTGAGACTCTGCGCTTCTCCATGCGTGTCTGTATGCCGCGCGCCGCGCAGGGATCCAGACTGACTTTACGCACCTGTTTTTCCAGCATGTTTGCTGACTGCGTGTGACTGCACAAGAGTCACTCGATTCAACACCGCTGAATCAGCATATGCATCAATCGTGCACGAGGACCAGCTCACGCACGCAGAAGTAGACAGTCCAGCGATGACTTTTCTGCTTGCGGGAGGATTAAATGCGCGCAGGAGCAGAGAAGCGCACTCGGGTGTCTGATCCATGAGGAATGTTTGGTTGAATGTTTTCTTTCACCTTTTTTTGTGCGCCTTATAACACGGTGCGCCTTATGTATGGACTAAGTACAGAAACAGACCCCTAATTAAGACTACGCCTTATAAGATGGTGCGCCCTATGGTGCGGAAAATACGGTACATCTTCTTAACGTTTTTGTAAGTTTTACTTGATGTTTATTAATTTCTCTTAATTTGCAGGTTTCCTACTTTGAAATCTATCTGGACAAAATTAGAGACTTGTTGGATGGTAAGAAGTGTTTCATAGTAAGAAGTGTTTCATGTTTGTCTTTAAGCTCAACTTTTTCAAATGTGACCTTTTGTTTCAGTATCAAAGACCAACTTGGCAGTTCATGAGGACAAAAACAGGGTTCCTTTTGTCAAGGTACAAACTTACATTCTTTTTCATTTGCATAAAAAATCAATATCAATCCATTAGATTTATTGTTTTATTACTAGGACTGTTGAATTTGTTAGAAATTTAAGAGTGATCTTGCTTGTAGCCTTCTACGCAACTGCAAGCTAAACACTTATAACAATAATAGATTAGATGTATCTGCGCTTTCCGGACGCTCAAAGCGCTTACAATGAATGTCCATTATTCATTCACACCTCATTCATACTTGGTGACGGTAAGCTACTGATGTAGCCACAACTGCCCTGGGGCAGGCTGACAGAGGCGTGGCTGCCAGTACGCGCCTACGGCCCCTCTGACCATACACATTCACACACCAGTGGAGCCACACTGGAGTCAACAAGGGTTAAGTGCCTTGCCCGAGGGCACGACGGTTGGCTGGCAGGAGCGGGGATCGAACCGCCTATCCTTCGTTCATTGACCGACCTGCTCTACCACCTGAGCCACCGTCGCCCCACTTAAACATATATACACTGTGGTTCAAAAGTTTGGGGTCACCAGAGAGGGGGAGCCACTGCTGCAAAGACTCTGTCACCTTCAGTAAAAGTTCTTTTAACAACCAGCAGACCCTGGTCACATGATCTGAGGGACCTGCTGGGAGTGTACGAACGACTGCACGAGGTCTTTTATGTAGACTGGTGCTTGGATATTAAAAGCTCTGCAAGTGAAAATCCTCATTTTAAACTACACTCTGAAACAAATGGGGAGCCAGTTCAGCTGGATTAACAACAGGGTGACATGTGAATACTTGGAGGATTTAGTTAAAAGCCTTGCAGCAGTGTTTTGGACAACCTGAAGCCGTTCTAGAGATTTTTTACTAAGGTGTGCAGATGGAGTTGCAATAATCAAGACGGGAGGAAATAAAGCATAAATGAGCATCTCCATCTCAGAATATGACACAACTGGATTTAAATGATAAAAACAAGAACTAACAAGTGCAGCGACACGAGAGTCAGGAGATAAAACTGGATCTAAGGTTACCCAGAGGTTTCTGACAGAAGGCCTGACAAAAGATGCAAGTGGACCGAGCCACTGGACTATCTGGTATTTGTCAGGAGCACAAACGGAGAAAGTTGTTGTTCATCCAACTCTTGACCGAATCCGGACACCTGCGTAAAATCTGTATTTTAAAAACATCCTGAGGTTTAAAAGACACATAAAGCTGAATGTCATCAGCATAAAAATGATAAGAAATGTCATTTAAAGAGCTTAAGTTCTGCTGCAAAGGTGGCAGATATAAAATAAACAGTAAAGTTCCCAAAACAGAGCCTTGTAGCACACCAGAAGAGAGAGATGCAGAGGAGGACTTAAACTTGGAGGATATCACGGAGAAGGATCTACCAGTGAGGTATGATGTGAACCAGTTTAAAGCGGATCCGGAAACTCCATCCCAGTTTAACCCGGTTAAGTCCAGCAACAGAAGCACGGAGCAGTTTCCTTCATCATCCTTCATCAGGATGTCATTCGTGACTCTGAGAAGAGCTGTTTCAGTGGAGTGAGCTCTGTGGAAACCTGACTGAAACTCACCAAGACACATCTGTCTAAAGCAGTTGTAAGTTGTTTATCAACAACTTCTAAAATCTTGGAAATAAATGATAGATTTGAGATATGTCTGTAACTGCTCAGGAGGGAGGGGTCAAGCCCAGGTATTTTAAAGGGAGGAAAGATGACAGCTTCCTTAAAATCCTCAGGAACTTGACCGGACAGCAGGGACGAGTTAATGATTGACAGGACGCAGGGACCAATGGACTGGAAGACATATTTAAGCAAAGATGTTGGCAGCACATGGAGGGAGCAGGAGGATGACTTCATTGTACCCACTAATCTGACCAGCTCAGGGAGACAAACAGGTGAAAATGTGTCTAAAATCACAGGCCGAGGTGGACTAGGAACAGAAACTAAAGCAGCTGTGTGACACAGAGTTCCTCACCAACCTGACTTTTTTAAATAAAATCTGATAAAAAACTTTTCACAATCATCATTTGAGTGGATGGGAACAGTAGGTGGACTGGGCATAGCAATACCACTAATGGTGTTAAACAGAACCTTAGGATTTCCTCTGCTTTTAGAAATGAGATTGCTGAAGTATGCAGCCCTCGCATCTCTACCAGCATAGATGAAAGTTAAAAGATCTCTTAGATAAAGGAGATGAACATGCAGGCAAGTTCTTTTCCACAAACTATTAACTTTTCTGCAGGACTGTTTTAGACGGCGAATACTGTCGTTTATCCAGGGAGATACTTTTATAAGAGGGGGAAGTCTAGTTTTAATTGGACTGACTTCATCTAAAGTGGAAGGACAATAACAGTTAAAAGACCCAGTAAAGCATTAACATCAGTACACAGAGAGAAATCCAAATGAAACGTATTAGAAAAGGCCTCAGCTGACTAGGAGTTTAGGATGCGAGAGCTGACTTCTCTGTGTGCAGGCAAAAGTGACACAGAAAATGACAGGTTAAAAAAAATACAAGGATGATTGGAAATAAAAATGTCCTCAGAAAAAACACGGTCAATATTTACCCCTAAGGTAAAAGGGAGGTCGAGCGTGCCACCTTAACATGTGTGGGCCCAGACACATGCTGGGTAAAATTAAAAGAGTCCATGACACTGCAGAAACCTCTGGCAAAGAGGTCAGAGCCATCATGAATATTAAAATCCCCCAGCACGATCAGCTTAGACAGCTTCATGGTGGAGGATAAAAAGTCTCTAAACTCCTTTAACCCTTCCGCTCTCTTTGGGGTCCAGATGACTCCAACCACATACTGATGTGTGATTCCTTCCATGACAAATGTGGACAAAGGTGGACAGGATTTTATGTCTGCCATGGGCATTAGTGAAACTCAAAAATCAATGATAAAAAAAGTTCAGCGCACTGTCTTATGGGGTCCAGATGACCCCACTTTTAATGTAAACAAGCTAAGGAAAGCGGAAGGGTTAAAAATATTCAGTTTGGTCCGGGTGGCGTGGTGGTAAATAACAACGCAGTAAAGATGGTTTTCTCCTCAATATTAATTATCTGAAGTTCGAACGATGAAAATTAACCAACGGTCACCGAGCTCCCCCCCCCCCCCCCCACGACCCGATGGCCGAGGCTGTTTGATGTAGAGGAGTAACCAGCCAGGCAAAGTTCGATGGGAGACAAGTGGTTGGAGTCCCGCTGCCAGGTTTCAGTCAGAAACATAAAATCCAAGTTTCTGGAGTTTCATTTAACAGAAACAATTTGTTTCCCACGGATCGGGTGTTGAGGAGCGCCATGCTCAGAGGGGCGGGAGCCCAACTGCTATTGCTAGCAACCATCTGCTAATCCACATACCACAGTGAGAGGCGGCCAGTCGGAAGAAATCTCTGGATAAACAGTCTTCAGGTAGCACTGCCTCAGGAAACCGGATCCTGCATGTCCGAGCAGTTACAGTTAGGAAAAACATCTGGGTCTGAGGAAGTCGACAGATGACAGCTAGCTAGGAACGCTCAATGTCCTCTACCGCATATTCCATGCTTCCATCCCAACCTGATCTTTACCTGGACGCCAGCTCTTTTTCCTCTCCTCTTCCACTGTGATCTGCATAGCCCCGGTAGGCCTTCAGTCTGGGCACCGGCTGGAGGCTCCGGATACAGGGAGCTTAGAACGCCGGCACAGGAAGACGAGGTATCTTTGCCAATCAATTAAAATCCAATAGACAAAAGTGTGATCCGGTCATAAACTAAAGCAGCTTAAACATTGTTTGCACAAAATAAAACTAAAAGCACAGAAATAAACAGAACCCTAAATTTCTGTGACAGACTGCTGCTGGCAGCGGCTAAGCCAAGCACAGGGGCCATCTTGCCAGGGACAGGAACACAGTCCTAAATCCTGCCCTAAGTCCTAAACTTTAGGACACAGTTTTAGAGATGTTAAGTTGCAGACAACATTTTTGCAACCAAGTTGTGACATAAGACATAGTTTTAGTGAGTTTTCAGTAGCACGTCTTTGGAGGAGCCGTGAACAAAAAAACAGTGTCGTCTGCATACACTCTGCATTCAGTTTCAGGACAGACAGAAAGCAAATCATTGACGTAGAGACTAAATAAAAGTGGACTTAAGTTCATCCCTGGGGGACCCCAGAAGTTTGCTTAAGAGGACTGGATCTGCAGTTGTTGATTTTTACAGATTGTCTTTAATCACACGGATATGATTCAGTCCAGTTTGCAGCGATTTGGGGGAAATTTAATTTTAGAAGCTTGTTGAGAAGAACAGAAGGATTTACTTAATTAATGTCTGTTATGTCTAGATTTAACTGACAACTTTAGGCAACAATCTAGTTCTTTCATCAGTTTTAGAATAGATGTATTTAAACCAAGGAAGGCCATTCTTTCTAGCTTTTAGTTGAATTTTTCGTGTTTATTGCTGGATAATTTGTTGCATTTTATTTTTAAAAACTCTGTAATGTCCTCATCTAAACATTTGCCTCCAGCTAATTCCTCCCAGTTTAGTTCTCTAATTAAGTCTTGAAAGTTTTGTTGTTCCTGTTTTGGTATTCTGTAGATTTCCGTAGTTTTCAAGGGTTTGAAACGCCTTTTATTTAATTAGCGCGTTAAACTGAAGCCCCCGCCGCGTGTGGGAGGAGAAAAAACTTTTCTCAAACTCGTCATGGAGGACGTAGATACTGAAAGATCAGGTTTACTGCAAATTAGGATTCTTACTGCAAATTAGGATTCTTTGACCAAAGCAAAGTTTGAAGAAAAAAATATTTCTAACAAATATTATTTCTAACCTTGTCAATACCTTGACATTTTTGTGTTTATTTTACAACTCAATTGGTAAACAGAAGAGCGACTTTTCATGAAAAACACTAAATTGTCTTTGGATTTGAATGGTAGACTGATGCAGTCAAGCCTTTAGACTTTTGTGTCTCCAAATAGTGATGATCCAACCCTGTTGAATGAGGTCAGGCCACTGAAAGATAAAGCTAGAAGATGTTACAATGAATCAAGACAGTTAATTTGATTGGACTCTGTGGCCCATAATAACTTCATGAAACCACTACTTACTGAGCTGCTGAAATACAGAAACATACTGAGTATACTGTGCGGCAATGTGCGTCTTTTGGTAATGACGTGACCCACTTACGGCTTACAAAGCTTCCCTGCATAGTTGCATATCCTTTTATGCTGCTCTGTCATTGTTGCAACAACTTTGTTGAACAGAAAGCAAAGATATTATAGGTTTAGCTTTTCTAAAGTCCTTTTGCTTTTTACACAGTCTCAGTATAGGTTTTATGCACATTGATGGATTTATAATTGAGTTCAACAGAGTGGAATGTGCAGAAGCTAGAGAGATGAAGACAACTTTTTTCCTGAAATAATGATAATCCCTGGGGTGTCCACTGATCTCCATCCAGATTGGGTCCTTAGGCAAGACCCTTGACGCTGCTGCCTAACTGGGTCCCTGCTAGGGCTGTAACAAGTATCCGGGTGCTCGGGTACTCGCGATTTGCTCCCGAAAATTTGAGTACAGATATTCGTGACGTCCAAGATGGCTGATTCGTGATCTTTGTAAATGTAGTAAATTGTAGTAAAATATGATCAAAATATCACCTGGGGATGAAGTATTTTTGCTCTGAAATGCAGATTAATGTTGGATTTTAAGTTTACGAACTAAAACAAAGAGCCGCGGTTCTGCCAACGGAGGTAAACACATCTTCGTGACGGTAAAGCTTCCGGTTTTCGAAGTAAAACTAGCGAGAGCTTTTTTCTGTTCAGAAACTGAGACTGAAGTTCCGCTCACAGACATAACTTCTGAAACAATGAATTAGCTTTAACATCGGAGCATTAGCTTCAGTGTTTACATTCTTTAGGTTATGATAACTCTTCAACATTTGACGGAATTAATGAGACTCCAGTTTATTCTGAAGAAAGGCGGATGTAATCAACGTGAATCAGATGATTCTGCAGCGAAAGAAGACTTTTCATACGAGCTCTGCACCAATATGTGATTCTTAGAACTTAAAATATTGAAGAACTTTGAGGCAGTGTAAATTTTGACAGAGAATTTTAATTTAGTTTTAGTCATAGTCTTTTGACTAAAATGGGGTTTAGTTTTAGTCGCAATTTAATCATGTTGATTCTATTAATTTTAGTCAAATTTTAGTCGACTAAATTACAGTAGATATTTAGTTGACAAAAATATGGAATAAAGATAAAGCATTTCAATTACATTTACAAAGTATAATCATATGAATAACACGCAAAGATTTTACTAATTTGTAAAATAACATTTTACTTCACTTAGCTTTCCAAACTTGTCATTTCTGCGAATTCAGCTTCAACAGCTTAAAACACATTAAAAGAAAAAAATTATATAATTATAAATCCATCCCATTTCTAATAAGAAAGTGTCTATTCACACGTAATTTTCAAAAAATGTGCAGGCAGTGCTAGTCTTTTTTCTCAGTCACACAGACCCAGAGTAAAGGGTTAAGGTTAGGATTATGGTTATGGTTATGGTTAAACAAGCAAATGTTTCCTGAGTGCTGCTGTCTCTGCAGCTCATGGCTCCACCAGGGGATGGGTCAAATGTGGAGAACATATCTCACACATTTAGGAGTGTGACAGTTAATGGGACTTTTAAAGTTTAATTTTAAATACGTGCGGCCAACAAAAAAAAAAATAATCCAGCCTTGCACAAACTTAAAATACGTGCTGGAAATGCACCAACGGGATTCTGGCTGCACGTATTACATGTGGACAAAACATGAATTTCCATCACATTCTGTGCTGGTCACATGTAAATATGTGTAAATAACATCAGCCTTATTCTAAATGTCTGAACATTAAAAAAAAAAAAACTTGTATTGAGGAGCTAGTCAAGATTAAAAATGCATAAAAAACATTCACTAGGGAGTAAGCTGTCCAGGACACCTGTGAGCATGTTATATGTGCTTGACCAGCATGTGTTCCGTGTACTGTAATACCACCGCCGGCCAGTAGAGGACGATGTTGTCATGTAAGACGTGTTGGAGTTGGAGATTAGAACGGTGACTGATTGTGGATCTGAAGAAGCAGCGGGGCTGCTAGCGCTTGGAAATACACAACAACATCGATTTATAACTTTACAAACGTCATGCTAAAACAATAAAGCCAGACTTACATTTAAATGTAAACCTCTGAGCTTCAGAGCTTCACCCGCGTGAAGAAAAGCGCTTCTCCACCGCGCAGTACCGGCGCTAATTAGCTTGGCGAGAGTAACTCCTTAAAACAACCATGTCAGATAAAATGCCACAACAGTTTGAAGGGTCGGGGAGAATTCGGATTCAGTCCAATACTCTGGAAATAATCGTGTTTGTATGTTTACCTTTGCTGGATTTCAGGCTGGCTTGTCTGCAAACGTCGCTTCAGGTTTTCTTGTGTTTTTGCCTGTGATGGTCGCTCCACACAACGTCTTGTTGAGGGTGGTGTTAAATGTAAAATGTGTCCATATATGTACTTTTCTTTTCCACCTACATCACAGACATAATTCATTGAATTAGCGTCTTCCCGGGCGGGCTGGAGGGCTCTGTGTTCTGATTGGATTGCTCTGCATTTGCTCCCGCCCTCCTCCACTAGCAGTCATTGTGATTGGATATCGTCTTCGAAGAGCATTTTCGTTTCGTTTTTATTCGTTGACGAAAAAGTCTATCAATTTAGTTAAAGTTTTCGTGTCTGGGCGGGAGTTTTTGTTTCGTTTTTGTTTCGTTTTAGTTGGGTGAAAAATGTCGTTGACGAAGACGATGACGAAAATTAACACTGCTTTGAGGATAGAAAACTGTGGAGAACATTTTCAGATTCTGTTGTTAAATGATCCAAATCAGCAGTGATTTTTATTCTTTTTATGTTGTTTTACTGCTGAACCAGAAGATTGACAAAAAAAAGTATAAATGACAGAATTTCTTTTCATCTGAATCTTTGTGTTTTTTTTTTAAACCAGTTTTGTTGATTCTGATCTCCTGTTCTAAATAAATGTATAAATGATGATTAAATTCAATAATTTAAATTTTCATCCGTCCAGCAAATAGACATACACATAGCAATAAACATATTAAAAAGTAAGAATCGTTGTTTGATCCGTGAATCGTTGAGCTTGATCCGTGAATCGTTGAGCTTGATTCGTGAATCGAATCGGATCGGCACCTAAGCAATGATCCAGAGTCCTAGTCCCTGTGCCCCTCAAGTACAGGGTTGTGTCAGGAAGGGCATCCGGCATAAAAACTCACCACAAATCAAACCAAATCACTGATGCAAAACAGTGGCTGCTGTTTTGCTGTGGCGACCCCAAAATAGGATAAGCCGAAAGGTGAAGATGAATGGCAAACAGTTTCAAAGTTACTGTGGGGTAAAAAGTCTGTAGTTAGGCATCAATGTTCAAGTTCTCTCTTCAAAGATGAGAGGTCTGTAAAGTTCATCATGGCTACACTTCAACTATATGAGACAAAATGGGGGGAAATAATCAAGGAAATCACATTGTCGGACTTTCAATTAAATAATTGGTAAATTTCTTGGCAAAACAAGTATTTGGTCACCTACAAACAAGCAAGATTTCCAGTTCTCACATATTTATAACATTTTAAGAGGCTGCTCTCCCTTCCACTGATTTGAACCATTTAAAGGTATAAAAGACACGTGTCCACACCTGAAACAGACACACTGCAAACTTCACTATGGCCAAAATTGTAGATTTGCAACACAAATGCATGTTGCTATGAAACAATCAATGGTGAGAGCACAAGTTGCATCATCCCTCTTGTAAAGCATGGGGGTGGAAACATCATGCTTTGGGCTGTTTTTCTGTAAAGGTACCAGGTCGACTGGTCCGTGAAAACGAAAGAATGAATGGAGCCATGGAAGGAGAAACTTTGAGTGAAAACCGATTCTTTTGGCCTATTTTGTTTCTCATAGTTGCATTGTACCCATGATGAAAATGACAGACCGCTTATCTTTTTAAGTGGAACGACTGGTGGCTGAATAAATCCTTCTTTAGCCCACTGTATGAACGTTAGCTTGAAGATTGCTCCAGAGCCAAATTTTTGTACTGGATTCTCAGGTTAGCAGTGGAAGCAGTTTGTCTTCACGCTGCTGATTGCTTTCACATAAAGACTTCATGCTTATTGCAAACAAAATGTAAAGTGCTGGATGCCTCTTCTTTTGAGCTTTAAAAACAAAAGAGTTATTCTGATCATTTGTTCTGAGCAAGGTCTGAAGTCAGATTTTGCCCCTAAGTTGAGAACAAAAATATAAAGTTAGAACTTTCAAATTACAAATGAAATGTTTTGAGTAAGTTCCAGCTTCGTTTTCAAAACCTTTTTCTTTGGTTACAAAACACGTTTGCATTTGTGACCTTCATAAACCTGGTTAATACTGAGCCATTTCACACCAATGTACACCTGAGCCGGTACAGGTACCACATGCGGTCGACCTGCAAGATCGGCTCGGGTTCTTGCGGCTTGATGACGTATAAGATTGTGATTGGTCCAGACCATTAGACCACTGTCACGTGACACGGGGAATGACACACTTCTGCCATAACAATGCACGGACTCTTCCCGAGTAAAGAACCGAGGAGGTCCAAACTAGTACGCAGAGAATCACAAAAGGGGGCGCAATATTTACAATCAACCCCAAAAAACCTTGAACACAAAGTAATTCAATCAAGGGGAATCATCACAGGATAATGATCATTATTTTAATAGAGAGAAATCAGGCTGGGAACTGTGAAGCTTGTGCTAAAGTGGATGCTGGCGAGTAGCATGCTAGCTTGTTGTTGGTAACATAAAAAATAGAAGGAATTGGTTATTCGCTTGTAATTTTTTCAAAATACATCCTGGCAGTGTTGAACTTCTTTTTGGTCGCACAGACCGGAGGAAATCCCACTGGAATATGCAGCTCACTTTCTGCTCAGTGACATAAACACTGAGGAGAGCAGACGTTAGTGAAGGAGCTATCAATGCAAAATAATAAATAATAGCCCGAGCAGATCTCAACACTTTTTTTCTTTCTTTCTTTCTTTTAAAATAAACTTTATTATAAACATCAGTTTCAGTACAGAAAAATGGTGCAAAATAGCTAACTCGTTGTCTAAGTTACCATAGTGTGACGTCATCACTAGTCGCAAGCCCCCGAGCCGATCTTGCAGGCCGAGCATATTTGGTACCTACACCGGTCCATATGCCCCAAACCTCCATGACTTTAAAGTCCCCCTATGACATTTTTTTTAAATTAAAAAAAAAAAAAAAACATTCTCAGTGGTATTTTAATTATGATCAAGAGAATGTATATGTTTTTAACCAAAATCCCACAACCTAAATGTCTTAAAAACCAATTTTCCATGTTGATCTGAAGCCTTCGTCTGCAAAATACCCTCTGAGGGGGCGTGGCTTTTGGATCTGATCGGAGCTGCTCCGTCCCTGTCTAATTATGATAGCTCTATGTCTCACTAGTGTAAATCTTCACTGCTGCTACATACATTTGTCTAGCAGTTTCATTCTGATCTGGATGTCAGCTGGACGAGGAAGTGAAGATCTTCATGGACAGAACTTCCTCCAAAATCCTGATTCTTTCTCCTTCCAGTTCACCAAAGACTCTTTTAGCTAATTCTCCAATGTTTATTGACTGTGATCAATACATTCAATCATTGGTTTCTCAGAGTTCTTGATAAAATAACCAAAGCTAACATCAAAATGCTCTTTCATTGATTTACAATCCTTTCCAACTGCGGTCAAATGAGCCGCCGTTCACATTTCCGTGGTCACATCAAGAAGCTCCGTGGAGTCTGGTGGAGATTTTCCAGCGTTCTCAGTCCTGCTACCGTAAGTATTGGATGAAACTCACACCAAAAATCCAGTGATGCTGATTTGACCACAGAAATGTGAACGGCGGCTCATTTGACTGCAGTCAATGTGAAGATACCATCTTCTCTTCTCCAGAACCTGAACTAGACACTAGGAACAGATGAGGGTTTAGTGCATGTGCAGCAGAGCTGTTGATGGAAAGATCATTCATTCAAACAGAGTCTGTCCAAGACACTTTGATTGATTTAAAAGGAGAAATACTCGGAAATGTAAAAACAAAATGATTTCTTATTACATTTGTTCTCTTTCAGAAGAAAAATGACACACAGACATGTTAAAAACTCTTAAAACAGGAGTTTCATGGGAGGGGGACTTTCGTGTTTTCTGCAGTGCTTTCTTTGTCCACAAAGTGACAAGTAACAGCAAGATATGCCTTATTGGATGTCCAGACATTCATAGACTAACAGCAGAAAGAGATGGACCTTATTTGTCATCTAAAGATCAAATGATTCCAGACTTGGACATTTCTGCTTATTGGAATGATTCATGAAGTCAGAAGTTGAACCAGGAAAAGATCCAGCAGACACAACAGGAGCAAATCCACAGCAATACATGTCAATATTGTTTCCTGTTTAAATGTGATGTGGTGCATTCAAATGAGACGCTTCCTGTGTTAGTCACATGATCATTGTCCTAAAGCAGGGGTCTCAAACTCGCGGCCCGCGGGCCATCTGCGGCCCGCAGGATGATAATTTGCGGCCCGCGTCTTCATATGAAAGATT
>NC_050516.1:23660476-23664767 GCF_002922805.2 Oryzias melastigma
CCAGCTGTTCACTTGTTAGGATGGTTATTTATTTTAAATACCGCTGAACGCACTTCTCACGTGCATCTGATCAGACTGTAACCTGGCCACGCATGTGAAGAGACAAGCTGCTGCGCGCGAGTGGGGGACCACGCGTAGTTCTCCAGCAGCGTCACCCAAATGCTCCTTTTATCTCGACTAAAAGGAATAAATGTAAGTAAATCCCAAAGGACCGCTGACAGAATCAAATGTTGGAATGGTTCTCCCTCAAAGGCTTCAACAATGACTCGTACAATTCTCCCGAGCCGCCGTTATTAAAGTAGAAGCTGTTTACATCCCGCTGTCTCGTGGTCAAGGCGTGGAAAGAGGCAGACACTAACAATAAACTCACTCCTGATTGGTGACAGTACTTCCTATAGATTCCATGACTCGGCTCTGACTCAGACCAATAACTGAAGATGGGTTGCGAATGGCGATATCCTACTTTCGCGAGGAGAGGAAGTAATGCATTTCCAATGGGGGACCTCATTGCTCGCTCAGTCCATTATTTTTTACAGTCTATGGAAATATACCAGAAATGACGCTGCAGCCCTGATTTACTCTAAAAGAAATGTTTTTGGTTGTGTGGTTCTCTTTTCCCATCAGGGCTGTACAGAGCGCTTTGTGTCCAGTCCTGAGGAAGTTATGGACATCATTGATGAGGGAAAAGCAAACCGGCATGTTGCTGTCACAAGTAAGTCTCATGAAACCATAAATGTTCAGACCCCTGCTCGGCCTAAAATGTAGCTGATTTAGAGGTATCCTCAAATACATCAGTGCATTTAAGTCTGCTCTTATAAATGTAAGGATGCTGATTTTTTGTATTTTAAATACCCATGTTTTTTAAATGATCAAGTATCAATTACATCAAAAGTATAATGATTTATCAGTGATGTGTTTTCAAAATGCACGACCACATTAAAATAAAATTGTCCTTTACAAAATGTATTTTAAAAATTCATGGGTAAATTGTATTTAGAATTGTAAAATGTAAATTGCATTTTAATTTGAATCATTTTACCAAAAAACAAGGGAATTCTGAAGGAGAAAGCAGCTCGATGAGCCGCTTTTCTCCTTCAGAATCTGCTGGAATTATTGTGTTAACAATTAAAAAATTACAGTAAATCAAAGAACATAAGCACTGGAGTTCTGGTGTTAAAGGGTTAAAAAAAACCTTCTGAACAGAATCAATATGAAACATGAAAATTAAGGAATCAAAAAATATCAGGAGGGACAGTACGACTTAGACTCAGTTTAAAAAAAATGACAAACATTAATGAAATCCATTAAAAAGTGAATTTAACTTAACAGCATCAACTAAAGAATACATTAGAGATTAGAAACATTGAGGCAAGAAATACTCAAGATGACATCAGGAAAAGCCTCACAAGCAGGAAGGTAGTTGTGGTCCAAAAAACTCCTGAGTTCGATCTAAAAAATCTACTATGACTTTGTCTTTATCCAGGACTGAAACAGCTAATACATGACATTCACATGTAGAGATGTTTTCATTGGATTTGTGATGTTTATGTTCAATAGGATCAAGACAACAATAATGAAGATGCATCAAAGTCATAATGATAGAAAATGTCATGTTTGACTTTCTTGGATTTGGTATTGAAGTAAATCTACTTCAGCTGGAGGAATGTATTTTATTTTAAAAGAGCCTTGTATGTGCTGCTGACAAAAAGAAATTCATTAAAAAGGGTTCAAAATAGAAAAATAAAACTCTGTTTTAATTCTGTTATTCTAAATATTTCATGCTATGTTTTATAAATTATTTCCCTAATAGACACACAACAAAAAACAAAAAAACTAGAAAAGTTGCATGACTTGCAATAATGCCTGTGTGAATGCTTTTTGCTAAATCTGGTTGCGGAAAATCCTAAAGCAATTCATTCTTAAAAAACAAAAGCTATTTACAACATTTGCTAAAATACTTGAAATTTGATTAAAGAACTATGAAAGACTGCTAAGGTTGGCCTAAATTTCTGAAAAATTGAATTTTAAGTTTGCTTAAAAATCCTTAATCTATGCTGATTTAGCAAAAACATGTAGTGTGTTACGTAAATATGAACTAAACTCTACATTAGCCCAAAAAACCTTAGCAAATGCCAAATTAGCCTAAAATGATCGCACATTGCTGTAATATTTGCTCAACTCCAGAATGGCCTAAAAATCTTCAGTAAAATGAGTCAAAAACTTTAGCCTGATGCTAAAAATAAGCAAAACTCAAAAGTATCCTAACAGCTTTAGTAGATAACAAATTAGCCAAAAACCGTTAGTGGCTAAAATATTAGACAATATTGTCATAGAAAACCTTGGTAGATGTCAAATTACCAAAATGAGCTAGAATAATGACTTATTGCCAAATTATTGAAAAAGTACTGTAAACAATGGAATTAAAGTACTCAAAAGTTTCTGAAGAATTTCAAGACCTTCTCATTCATTTCTTATGGGGCATATTTTGCTCAATATTTCAAAACTATAAAGTTTACGACTACCAAAAGTACTACCAGTAATGTCCTAAATGAGCTGAATCTTTTCATATCAAGATTACTGAAATGGCTGAAAGTGTGATTGAGTTTTTACGTGCTGAAAAACGTACGGAAAGCAGCTGAAAGTGTGAAAGCTTTGAGGCATTCACGCAATAACAAAGTGTGTTTCTCCAAACAGTGAGGTGGAACTCTGGCACTCTCTCTGGGTTTTATTCTGGAAGAAAAATGGCCTGAATGGCTTTTTTAGAATTAATATTTGAGACTTCTGGTTTAGGACTTCCACTTTTTGAGTCAAAGCCAGGCAGGTGAACACATCTTTATTTTGCTTGATAAATAATGTTGTAATACTTTATTTAAAAAAAACGTAGAAAGTTGTGAGTTGAACTGATGTGTGGCTGTAATACTTGATGCATTTTCTACCTTCTGCCTGAATGTGTTCCTAACTTGAGGTCTCCACTCCTCTGCAGACATGAACGAGCACAGTTCTCGCAGTCACAGTATTTTCCTGATCAACATCAAGCAGGAGAATGTGGAGACGGAAACCAAACTATCTGGGAAGCTCTACCTGGTGGACCTGGCCGGCAGTGAAAAGGTGTCAGTGGGCTTGTTTTTACGCTGTCCTTTTCTGATCCTCTTTTTTTCATCTGTGTCCCTAAGATCTTTTCTAGCATGTTGGTAGAGCTGGGCGATATGGCCAAAAAAAATCTCGATTTTTTTTTTCATTCCAAATTCGATTTTTGATTTAAATTGTTTTTTTCCCTCCCTCCTTTTATTTTTTTAACAAAGGTTACAAATGACAGAATATTTTTAGCAAAAACTATTTTATTTTAACATGTCTTAGAAATTGTTTCAAAGACAAAATCAAATCAAATCAAATCAAACTTTATTTATAAAAGCGCTTTTTATACTTACAGCAACTCAAAGCGCTTCACATTTAAAAGCAAAATATACAGTAAAAGCCCAACCCAACCTTCACATACACACACACCCTCCCCATAACACATACACCCATGACCCCACACACAATGAAAACTTCAAAGAAAAATTAAGAAACTTGTAAGATAAACTTAATATAAACTTAAGGCTTGGCTCTGCTGTGAGGAAACAGCATTGAGGATTCTATCATACCAGGGACCAGCTCAGTCAAAGGAACATTGTCATGGCACCCACCCAGACCGGGACAGCAAAAGAGTCCACTCCACAGCTGTGAGGCTGCAGTGCAGGACTCCAGCCGCCCCAGCAAGGGCGAGAACCACGGCAACGACCCCAGACCAAGCAGACAAGCCCTGATATGATAGAACCCACAGGAAACACTTGGGGTAAAATCATAGTAAAATGTTTAAATGAAATACAACACAAAATAAAACATAGATATAAATTCATAAGATAAAATGAAATAAATAAAATACAATATAAATAAAATAATATATTAAAACTAATTGAATAAATAGGCAGATAAGATCAACTAAAAGCAGCATTAAAAAGGTGAGTCTTGAGCCTCTTCTTAAAAACCTCTATGGTCTCTGCGGCCCTGAGACTCTCCATCAGGCTGTTCCAGAGGCGAGGACCGTAATGATGAAACGAAGCTTCACCATGAGTTTTGGTCCTCACCTTAGGAACAACCAACAGGCTGGTGCCGGAAGACCTCAGGGTCTGCGAGGGTTCATACTTTAAAAGAAGATCACTCAAATAAGAAGGCCCAAGACCATAAAAACATTTATAGACCATTAAAAGAATCTTAAAATCAATCCTGAAACGCACAGGGAGCCAATGCA
>NC_050516.1:23669826-23683316 GCF_002922805.2 Oryzias melastigma
CGGTCGGGGCTTCTTGTGGCAAGAGCGTTTTTTGTTTTTTTGGAACAAGGTTTTCTTCCCTCTCTCTGCCTCACTGAAGAATCTCCTCCTCTTTACAAGAGCTGACTTTATGCCGGACTACGGAAGCCCAAGAGGGCAGAGTACGGGGAAAATAGAATCTCGATTTTCAAAAAATAAATCATCTTAAGTATAAAATGAATGAATTGATCGATTGTTGAAATATCGCCCAGCCCTACATGTTAGTAACGTTTCTCTGTTCAGGTGAGTAAAACAGGTGCAGAGGGAGCCATCCTGGATGAAGCAAAGAACATAAACAAGTCTTTGTCTGCTCTGGGAAATGTCATTGCTGCTCTGAGTGAAGGAACGGTGAGTCGTTATCATCTTAGGAGGACCACTGTTAAAGCAGAGGCAACCTGTGTCTCATGGTCAGTTTTTCCTTTTTGCCAGATTTGGTGAGGTTAGCATGTTTGAGGGCTGGAGACAGAACTTTTTAAATTCAATATTTTTAAATACAAGCACAAACTTTTAAAATAGAACTGTGCAATATGTTTAACAAAGGTTACATTCATAAACATTTAACATAGATTTTGTTTTGCTAAAATTAATATAACTTTAATATATGAAAGCCATGGCTAATCTAGAAACTTAAGAGCCTAAGGCTATTTTGAAACCTCTAACAGAATTAGGTTTAAAATTCAAAACAGAAGACATTTAAAAAAAAACACTATTTCTGAAATTGCATCAGACTAAAGATCAAACTCTCTTTGTGATTTTTGAATAACCTCTGTAAAGGCTAGGACTCATTTTAAATGTTGGTTGTGTTCCATGACAGATTAATTGTAAAAGAGACCAAACCACACGCTCACTCTCAAACTTTGCAAAACAATTGAAAACCCATCTCTTTATAAACGATTACTCTTTAATACACCACCCACTTCATAAAACTGTTTTAATTAAGTTGGGATAGAATTGAATTATTTCTTGCTTTTACTTTTCTGTCGTGTGGTTACAGTGAGTGTACAGAAAGGCACCTAGTTAAATAAAATACATTATTATTATTAGGGATGTCTTGATCCGATCATGTGGTCGGAAATCAGGCCTGATCACGTGGTTGATGACTCGACCGAAATCGGACTCCGTTGTCCGATCAGGATTGGATATTTCATTTATTCTTATTATGATCAGCGCTTTATATTTCAATCTTATTATTCCGGATAAATACTCCACTTGAAGTCTGCATGTCATGAACAGATCACAAAATGTTATCACCAGAAAACACAGCAGAAAACGACAGCAGCTCAAGCAGAAGGCTAATGTTCAGTCAAGTTCAGTCAAGATAGCTAGATGACCACAGATTCAGACTTCAGGGATCAATAACTCTTTTATAAACAGGTTAAATTGACTGCAGGTGTCTCTATTGGTTTGTCCTAACACAAACAACTACCTCTAAAGTAGGCACGCGCGTATGTGCAGCTTCGGCGCCGGAACTATCTGCCAGACCTGCTGTTCAGCCTGCGTGCGAGGCTGCAGCGTTCGCTCCTTCTTAGAACGAGCGTAACTAAATCGGTGGATAGTATACATGCGAGCACATCTACTTATATTATAGTCAAGAATTTTCCCTTTAACCTGCTTTTGGATTTTTTCAATCCGTGCAATACAAGCTAGGAAATTTTCCGGATGAAAGCTGCAGTTCACAAAACCACTCGTCAGCTTTAAAAAAAGTTAGTTGTCGTCTAATTTTGCCACAAGTCGATTACTGTTGATGTATTCTTCATCTCCTGTAAATTTCATGAGAAAAAAAAATCAGCAGGTACTGTTTTTTCCTTCACAAGCCTCCGTGTCCAAGAATTAAATGCTGGAACATGAGGTCACGTGACCGAATCTAGCAAGCTGATTGGATGCAAGCGATGTCTACAGGAATACAGGAGCAGATTTCTGTACAATTATTTGATAATATGGAAATGAATATGGATTTAATACCAAATTTGTGACTTAATTCTTGTAGTTCGCTTGATTAGCTTTCCATCAATACCCTCCTTTTGTGGATTGGACAAATAATGAGAAAGTTACGACAATTTAAAGACTAATCTTTCTTTCTGGTCACAGAAATGTCACTGTTTTGATGTTTATTCAGGAATAAAATTATATCCCACTTTTGATCACTTAATGTGCCATAACTTTCTTATTCTTTGAACTATCTTAATGATTTTTATACCGTTGGAATGGTCTCTTTCATCCCTTTGCAGTGATATAAATATCAGAGCAATCAACCTAATTTGAACATTTTTGTCACATACCTATCTAAAGCCATTTCAACAGAAATAGTTTTTTTTTCTTTTTAATGTGAAGCTCTTCATGCAGCAGACAGATGGCTACACAGCAGCTGCTAACTGCTACATGCTAGCGCCGTGATTTAACTCCTTAGGACCCGAGCTGTCCTTTGATATGCCTGTTTTATTTATCTGACAGAGAAATAACAATTAAGAAAATTAACTACTGTGGTAATAAAACTGAAAATGTGATGTCTTAAGAACTTAAAAAATAAGCACATAACCTTAAAAATAACTAAATAAATAAAACTAATAAATAAAACTAATAATGATATCAGCTATTCATGAACACTCATCAAATTTTATGCTAAAACAAAATCATAATTTATTTTTAAGAATTTTAAATGAGGACAGGAATCACATTTGGTCAAAAATGTTCAATAGCTCTAAAGATGTTAAAGCTAAAGTCACTAAACTTTATCACATGACTAATTATCACTTATACAACAAGAAAATTGTATTTTTTTTCAAGTTTATATTTGCTCTATTTTTATTTGTTTATTAAAGCTACTTCACAGAAGTGTTTTATTTAAGTTTTTAATGATAGAAGAAGGTTATTGAAGTATAAATAAGGGACAACACATATCTGTTTATTCAATTTGTTCATGTTTAAGTGTTACAGAAGTATCGGATCAGGACTCGGTATCTGCAAATCCACAAAATCCAATGACTCGGAATCGGATAAGGCCCAAAAAAACCTGATTGAGACATCCCTAATTATTATTAGTTGTTCTTAGTTTGAAAGCTATCATTTTGAAATTGCACATTGACATCAAACTCTGCCACAATCAGTTCCACAGGAGTATGACTCTGCTTTCATTGGTCATCACATTACAGACCAGTTCAGTGGGGGGGAGAGTCTGACTGGCTGCAGTGCTGCTGCCCTCTTCTGGTACTTTGTTAGTTAGATTTTCTGGGTGCATTTATCTAATGCTACTGCCAACAGTGCTGATGGCCATATATGACAATCCTATCCTATCAATCCTATCTTTTTTTTTCTGTGTGTCTCGAGAGCCTTGAGGTAAAATCAATGACCTGGGATTATCTTGAAGGATTTGTCCTCATGGCCGTTTTTTCTGGCTCTTTCTTACAGAAAGGACATGTTCCATACCGAGACAGTAAGATGACTCGAATCCTGCAAGATTCACTGGGAGGAAATTGTCGAACCACTATTATCATATGTTGTTCACCATCCGTTTATAATGAAGCTGAAACCAAGTCCACCCTTATGTTCGGACAGAGGTAGTAGAGGACCCCTCATCAAAATGTCAGTCATTGAAAAACATATGTAGACATTTCTGTGTTGAATTTTAAGTTGGCAGGGATAGTGTGTCTGCCCTGTTTGCTCATGGAAATGTTAAGACCAGCCCCTTCCTATTTACAGGAGAGCTTGTGTCATTTCTGTTTTTAAGAAAATCCAGCTGACATTCATCCTCTTCTGCACCTGGGAGCTTCCTACCAGGACAAACGTACCTAGTTCTAGGGGTGTTGCGGATCACGGATTATCCGTGGTCCGTACGGATCAGAAGCCACGGTTCGGGACACGGTTCGGACACGTGTGTACCGCGGACCACTCCGACCCCCACCCCCAGCGAGCGCACACACCTTGGGCTCTCATAATTTTAATCATTGTCCGTTCACATCAATGAAATTCTGTCAAATTCCTGTAAATCCTCTTTGTTTTGACCAGCGCTGAAGTAACAGCTTCTCGGTTATTTCTTAAAGTCTGTTCCTGAATCTCCCGCTGCGTGTGGGCGGAGCTTTCAGAGCTTTTCCTGCATAGAGAATTTGGTGTCGGCCGCCACCAGCTCCTGGAAAAGGGGGGATGTGGCTGATTCTAGGAGCCCAGACTGAGAGAGAGTCCACGGAGACCCGAATGATGACAAAATGATACAACAGAAAAAATAATTTCAGTAAACCAATAACCAATATATAATCGCAAATATTTTGATTTTAATGTCAAGGTAACAATAATTATATATTTTGTTTTGGAAACATCGTCTGTGGACCCCCCTTCCTCTTAATTGAAAATGGTTCGGTCCGACTGGACTATTCTTCCACAGCTGTTTGTTACCGTCAGACCCACAGAGTTTAAGGGAGAGAAGACACGCTTTAAAATCAGGAGTTTAAACACCTGATTTAGAGGAGAACCTCCGTGAAAAAAGAAAAAAGGAGACAGTCTGTCTATTGCCGCGCGGAAAGGAGAGAGTGCTCGTAAACGGACAAGGGGGCGGGGCCATGAATTTGAGGGTTTCTTCTGAAGCTTTTGTATGGAGCTTCAAACTAGAATAATTTGTTGTTTTATTGTGTATCAAAATTAGGCTTGTTAGTTACATTTCTGTTTTATAATGAGGTGATCTATAGTAAAATATGTAAATTGAAAGAATGTTCAATAAAGTTACATAATAATAATAATAAAATAAACTTGTTAAGGTATACAAATCTGAAGTCCCCACGAGACACCACCACCTTATTTTAAGCCAGGAAAAACCCTGCAGCTTCCGTCACAAACTTTACTCAACTTGACGCGGATGGATAGATATCAGGTTTATTTAATGTTAAGACCTGAATAAAAGCATCAGTACACGTTTCAATTTCTGGATTCAAAGAATACATCCGTAATGGACATGATTTTATGGCAAGCCAAAAAGATCACCAGGAAAAGCGGGTGCAACAGTGCCACGTTTTACAGATAATTATTATTATTTTAAATATTTAAATGTCCCCATTTGGCGAGTGGGATCAGAACATTTGTATTTCAAGTGAACACCAGATAGATTTGGTATTTTCAAAACTATTTTTAAGCATTCTTTTCTCTGTTTTTGTAGATTTGTATGTATTCAGAAACTACAAGTTTTAGCATTTTGCTTGTGTTCAAACTTTAAAGATTTTTTGTTTTAATAAATAGGCCTCAGTGAGCAAAAGTTTTGAACTTTTGTGTAAGGGAAGTACTTTATATTCATTTTGAATATATGATTTGAAACGTTTCCAAAAATTAATTTAGCTTTCATGTTGTTGTTGTTGTTGTTGTTGTTGTTGGTGGTGTTTTTTTTGTTGTTGTTTTTTTTAACTTTTTACTGATCCGAAAAGTGATCCGAACCGTGACCCTAAAACCGTGACACGATCCGAACCGTGAGTTTTGTGATCCGCAACACCCCTACCTAGTTCTATTTGCATCTCATGCTACTGTCACACTTGGCTGGGGAACACGCCTTCCAGACCACTAACAATGAAAAGTCTATGTGAATGTGCATTTCAGGATTCTGCGTTTAAACCTTTAATATTTGAAGTCCATTTTCGGGCTCTACATGCATAGCGTACATCCATTGAATGCACGTTAAAAGTTAAACCAGTTAAACTTTGAGCAGTCAGGACTCAGATTTGGTTGTGACAGTTTGGTTGTGTCTTTTTTAAACATGGAAGTATCAACTGTTTGACAACTGATCATGAAGGAGGAATAAATAACTGCAGTTTGTTCCCTGCTGGAATTCCATGACACTAAATGTTTTGGAGTAGAGCTGTAAAAGAGAAAGCCTGAAACTCTCGGCTAAGATAAGGTAGCTGTCAAAAAGAAACGTATTCATGAAGAAAAAGTTGTGCATACATTTATATTTTGTGCACAACTTTGCAGAAAAACTGAATACAAAATTTAGTTTTATGTTTAACGTGTCCCTTTTGAATACGACTTTTCTTTGTTTTGAATACAAATTTTTCCTGTTCACAAACTGTCAGACATGCATCACAAGGTCACAGACTCACACATAGACATGGACATGGAAAATAAGCATGCTTGCTCTGACACCATACCATGAATTAAATTCTCCAAACCTCTCGGAATTTGTTCACAGCAGATTCATAATTTTTCATGCAATTCATGGGGATTTCAAATACTTTTAGTGTTTGACTACAAACGACTAAGAGTAAAAGATGTCTGTCTGCTTGTACATTTGATGCTGTATTTAAGGGCCAAAACCATAAAGAACACAGTGTCTGTGAATCTGGAGCTGACTGCTGAGGAATGGAAGAAGAAGTACGAAAAAGAGAAAGAGAAGAACAAGAATCTGAGCATTATGATCCAGAAGCTGGAAAGTGAGCTGAAAAGATGGAGAAAAGGTCAGAAACTGAAATTTTTCATCATTTTTCATTAGTTATGTTTGTTTTTGTTTTTTTAGAATGAGTTCTGAATTCAAAGCAAAACATTAAACAGATTCAATAAAATTACTGATATTGAAGAATTCAAAAGGTTTTGCCTAGATATAGAGCATTGGACCTTTGCCAAAGCAGAAGGGGAGCAGTTGGGAAACGTGTGGCAAACAAACTACATACCAGACAACAGGAGTGTTATGACTGATGCTTGTACTGGAGACACAGTTGTTGTGTCATCAGCTCTGTCATGATTTAACATCAGAATGAATCTATAGCCTCTCAGGCAAACACGTACATGGACATCAGGTTCTGGTTGCTTTTCCACAGCAGTTCATTCTGCTTAACTGGAAACATGTGACGACATTCTTAGATGGTTAGTTCAAATATAAGCTCAGGTCCTCAGAGGATGGACAAACTGTGAGAAACTGCTGCTCTGACCGGAGAAACGACTTTTCACCAGAGACCTGATCATTTATTGCATGAGCAGCGATGAACTACGGACAACTGCACACAGGAAAGAGCCTGATATGTTGATATCAGGCCACAATTGACAATCTAATAACTCTACGTGAAGAAGATGTGTTGCACTGCATGAGGCAAATGGTGGTGACACCAGATACTGACTGGTTCTGGGTCCCTAGACCCCCAATAAGGCAAAAAAAACTGAACATTTCAGGACTAATCATGATGTCAGATCAGCATCTTGATGTGGCACACCTGTGAGGTGGGATGGATTATCTCAGCAAAGCAGAAGTGCTCACTATCACACATTTAGACAGATTTGTGAACAACGTTTGAGAGAAATGGTAATATTGTGTATCTGGAATAATTTTAGATCTTTAAGTCCATCTCATGACAAATGGGAGCAAAAACAAAAGTGTTGCGTTTATATTTTTGTTGAGTGTAAATAGACCATTTTATTATTTATGTAAAATTGCTTCAAACAACGTCTAGTTTCACGCTTTGTCAATCTATACCAGGGGTCACCAACACGTCGCCCGCGGGCGCCAGGTCGCCCGCGAGCTCCACATCAGTCGCCCGCAGGCCTCTTCTAAAAATAGCACAACTCACTTGTGAGCTGCTCGAAAATTTTATTTTATTGTGATGCAATTTTTTTAAATCACACCTGCCTTTATAAAGAATTAAAAATTAAAACATCTTAAAGATATATGTTCATTATTTCTGAAGCCAAAAACGGCCGGTCCCACTATTTTTCTTTTTTTAAATCGTTTTCTCCTTAACGAGATAATCAATAGTTGCATTTCCATTAACTCTGAAATTTCGCAAATTGGAATTTGGATAATAAATTCTCCTAATGGAAACACCACAGTTTCGAAAAAACTGGCATTTTTCAAAAAAAAAAAATTTTTTTTTTTTGCAAAACTATAATGGAAACACTTTTTTCTAAATAAATGCGCTTCTCGGCATGAAGTGTCTGATCTGAGCGCTGCACAGCCGGCGCACCGAGAGGTCCCGCAGCGTCAAAGCGCTTTAATAATTGCGGGTCATACAGAATCGCACAGGATCTCCTCCTTCTCCTTTCCTCATCGCTTCATCTACTGACGCACTTTTGCAGCTTGGAGTCTGAAGTCTCGTGAGCGCGAGCGCCGTGACAGAAACTCTAATTTATGTTGTCGTGTTTTCAGACAGAAAAAAGGTCCAGGTGCTTATTTGCTGCTTTTTCTTTTAACCACTGAACAGACTTCTCCCTCTTCTGCGTCAAGCTGCGCTGCACGCGCGCCCCAGACAGAGCTGTGACGTCACCCACATGCTCCTTTTAGTGAATCAAAAAAAAAAATACTTGTTGTCGTTCATCGCCGTGTTTTTAATGACTTATCGCGTGAGTTGGTTTGTGTTTTATCGCAAAATTACAATTTAAGGGAAACAGTGTCACTTCGAAACGTTTTTTTTTTTTAAAATTCCTAGAATTTCCATAAAGCTTTGCGCAAATGTGTGATGGAAACGCAGCTAATAACAAAGAATGAGGCGTCCCCTTCTCCCTTTCCCACACGGAGACATCGGGAATATTTGATTATTAGTTATCTTTAATGGAAACACAGAACACAGAAAAAAAAACCTCAAATTTTTCGAAAAAAAAGTTATTGCGTGTAGAGGAGCTGGTTTTGGGGGCGTTTTGAAACGGATGGATACTTTTCGCAGAACTGTAATGGAAATTTACTTTTTTCTAATTAAATGCACTTCTGAAGTGTCTGTCCGAGTACAGAACAGCGGACGCACTGCTGTGACGTCACTCAAATGCTCCTTTTTAGACGATCAAATAAAAAAAAAACACATATTGCCGTGTTTATAATGACTTATCGCGTGAGTTGGTTTGTGTTTTATCGCTTTATTATGAAACCGTATGATTGCGATACTGTTTTTTCTAAATTCCTAGAATTTGGTTAAAGTTTCATGTGTAATGAAACAGAACCCAGAGCTGCTGAGTGTTTCTGAATGGTGCGTTCACTGAGCCCCGGATATCGGCAGTAAAACGAAGCAGTTTATCAGAGAAAACATAGAACACCGGCACTGATCAGGATATAATCGAGCGATTAAATAGTGTCGACGTTTTCTCTGAAAAAACTGATTTGTTTTGCTGCGGGTTGTTTAAAAATGACAAAGTTTAGCGGACTGGGTTGGGCCGAGTGGCTGTTCGCTTATGTCCAGAGGTCAGTGAACGCATCATGAGCAGATTCTTATCTGCTGTGGGATCTGAAAATCAACCTGTTCGGAGGTTTAAGGAAAATGAAGTGATCGGTTCATGAGACTGAATTAAAGCGTTTGAGGAGGGTATCCACTAATAATAGCTATAATTAGTTAATAATTTTTAATTAATAATTAATTAATAAGTTATAATTTTGTTAAAAACATTTCATTTGATCATTACCTCAAAATGTGACAAGATCTGTTGAGATTAGTAAAGTTCTGAATATTGATATCTGTTTCCTAGCTTGTTGTCATTATTGATAATTATGCTAAGAAATCAGTGTCTTCACATAGAGAAGTATCATTATTATTATTAATAATGAATAACTAAAGGCAAACTAAGCAAATTTATTATTTCAAACTGGTAGCCCTTCGTATGATTCAGTACCCATGAAGTAGCCCGCAGTTTCAAAAAGGTTGGTGACCCCTGGTCTTTACCCATAAACCAGAAGTAACTCTGCACACTGACGGTGATGTCGCCATTGTGTCTGACATCCCTGTGAAAAGGGTCTATATAGCACACTGATTTGAAACATGGTTAACTCGAGTAAATTCATTCTTACTCTGGTTTTCCAAAGACACTGAAATTCACAGAAATTGCATGAATTATCTCCGCTTTCTGAAGCTGCTCCAGTCTCACTGGGGGTGACAGTGATGCTGGACAAACAGTTCATTAGTCCATCACAGATTCATTTCATTCAGGGCAGATTCTTTTTTTTCTTGTGGATATAAAGCTGACCGGATTTGAATGATGTGTTTTGTAGGTGAGTCTGTACCTGTGGAGGAGCAGCTGAGCAGCAGAAACAAGAAGAACAGCAGTGAGACCACAGTGCTCACAGAGAGTGTTGCTCCACCCACTGAAGAGGAGAAAATGCAGTATGAGAAGCTCATCACCGACCTGTACCAGCAACTGGATGATAAAGTGGGTTCAGCTCCACCCAATCAGAGGCTTTGTTGCTATATTTAGTAATATTACGGATTTTCCTGATGACTCTGAGCAGAAAGTATTGTGCAGGTGTTTTCATGTTACTGGAAACTGGATAATCTTTCTGAAACCTTTGTACAAACTGCCCTTATGGGTAGATACAGGCTGTGAGGGAAAAATGGACAAACCTGCACTGGTGGCCCTAAGAAAAGTTAAGATTTTAGTCAACCCAGTAAACCCATAGAGAGAAAATGTTTTCTACACATTTGTCTATGGGCACGCTGCAGGTGACAGGGTGACAGTGAACACCTAAACAGCACGTAAGGGTAAGTCAGGGGGACCAGGTGAGACGCAGGGATGTCGTTTGGGTTTCTCACTTCATCAACCTCTCCAAACCCCGTGCTCTGCACAAGCAGTCCATTAGTGCTGCTCACAGGATAAGAGTGTGCTCGTTACTGCAGCCTGACTGCTAGAAACCAGGACATGAGATCATCAGACTGTAGTTTGTGTGGAAGTCCTACAGGCATCTGTGAATCACGTATACACTCCGTGCATGCATGCGGTCATTAAGGAGCCAGTACTCACACGTACCTAACCACTAGATTGTTGTGTAAACGACACCCTACATCATTTGTGTGTAACTTCCATTATCCTTCAATACTTCAAGGTACACCATTCACACACACACAACAATGGTACAATGGTCTGTGGACATTAAACCAGTCTGTAGACATTAAACAAGTTTGTGGACATTAAACTGGTCTGTGGACATTAAACCGGTCGGCGTACATTAAACCGGTCTGTGGACATTAAACCGGTCTGTGGACATTAAACCAGTCTGTGGACCTTAAACTGATCTATAGACATTAAAGCGGCCTGTGGACATTAAACTGGTCTGTGGACATTAAACCGGTCTGTGGACATTAAACCAGTCTGTCGACCTTAAACCAGTCTGTAGACATTGAACTGGTCTGTGGACATTAAACCAGTCTGTAGACATTAAACTGGTCTGTGGACATTAAACCAGTCTGTAGACATTAAACAAGTCTGTGGACATTAAACTGGTCTGTGGACATTAAACCGGTCGGCGGAGATTAAACCGGTCTGTGGACATTAAACTGGTCTGTGGACATTAAACCAGTCTGTGGACATTAAACCGGTCTGTGGACATTAAACTGGTCTGTGGACATTAAACCGGTCGGCGGACATTAAACCGGTCTGTGGACATTAAATCAGTCTGTGGACCTTAAACTGATCTATAGACATTAAACTGGCCTGTGGACATTAAACTGTTCTGTGGACATTAAACCGGTCTGTGGACATTAAACTGGTCTGTGGACATTAAACCGGTCTGTGGACATTAAACTGGTCTGTGGACATTAAACTGTTCTGTGGACATTAAACCGGTCTGTGGACCTTAAAGTGATCTATAGACATTAAACCGGTCTGTAGACATTAAACCGGTCTGTTGAGATTGAACTGGTCTGTCGACCTTAAACTGGTCTGTCGACCTTAAACCAGTCTGTGGACATTGAACCGGTCTGTAGACATTAAACTGGTCTGTGGACATTAAACCAGTCTGTAGACGTTAAACCGGTCGGTGGACATTAAACCAGTCTGTGGGCACTGAACTGGTCTGTAGACACTGAACAGGTCTGTGGCTACTGAACTGGTCAGTTGCCTGAAGGATTTGGAGACCACCGTTATATTGCATTTCACAATGATGCACAGTGAGGCTGTCACTATTCCATATTCACAGACATGGTTAAATAATCTTGCAGCTTTAAGGACAACCGGTCACTACTTTTATTACTAAGGAGTTTGCAACACTTGGTGACTTTTTTTTTATTTCTGTAAACTGTTAACCTTATAAAAATCTTCTCTACAGGATGATGAAATTAACCAGCAGAGTCAGATGTGTGAAAACCTTAAACAGCAGCTCATGGATCAGGATGAGGTACGCTTCTTTAGAAACAACCTATCAATGTCTACTTAACTGTTCATAAGTACTGAATGCTCCACCCACAGCTGCTGACCGCCAGCCGTCAGGACTACCAGCAGTTGCAAGAAACACTGTGTCAGCTGCAGAAGGACAGTGAGTCAGCTAAAGAAGAGGTGAAGGAGGTCCTCCAGGCTCTGGAAGAGCTTGCTGTTAACTATGACCACAAGAGCCAGGAGGTGGAGACAAAGACTCAGTCCATCCACCAGCTGAATGAGGAGATTGGACTCAAAGCTGTAAGTTCTCCTGGACAGAATATGAGGCATTCTGGAACCCTTTGGTGAATTTCTCCATGTCTTGTGGTCTCAGGCAGCTCTGGAGGTAGCTGAAAGGGACTCATCCACAAAGCAAGAGCTCATTTTGTACCATAAGAAGAGGTCTTCAGAGATCCTCAACCTGCTGCTTAGAGAGCTGGGTGAAATGAGCAGCATCCTTGGAACAAGCGAGCTCAGAATTGTAAGACCCCTTGTTTTCATGTACACACTGCATGTCGATCAGTGCTGAGTCTGATTCACTCAGACAGCAGTGATAAAGAAGGTTTTCAAGTAGTTTTAGTATTTTTGCAGATGCCTCCCTTGTTTCCATTGTCAGATATTAGCATAGATCCTGGATAAGTTTCTTCTAGTGCAGATCTCTCCATATCAGCTGTTTGTAGAAAATAATCTGGGTTTACCTCTTCAGAGCAAAGACGTTCATCTATTACTCCAATCTGATAAGCTTGCCGCTTTCTGAAAGGCTGCTAAACTGACACCATCATGTCACCATCATTGACATTAGGGGTGTGTAGTGGCAAGAATCTGGTGATACGATACATATCCCAATATATGCCTCACGATACGATATGTATCGTGATATATCCCAAGACTATACCAAAGCAATTTTTCACTTTTTGTCAAGAATATGACTTGAATTGAATCCACCTGAATTTTAATGTCTGTCATTGTAATAAAATGGTCAAATTAATTTCATTTCATGATCACAGCATTAAGCACAGCAGCTGGATCTCTTATACAAGTTGCTTTTACCCAGAAATTCATGCTGCTTTTCTTTTGGTAAATTACAAAATATTTGTTTTTTTCAAGGGAACAGTCAACATTATGTGATTTCAACAACAAAACATTTTTCAGTATAAGAAAAAATAGAATGAATGTGCTTTAACTAACAAGTTTCTAAAAATGTGATTGCAAGATTAGTAAATCTAGCATTTTAACGGTTCATTAACCTGAACAGTGTTTCAAAAATGAAGGGAAAACAAACCGATTCTTTCCAGAAACATTTCAGTGTGATGACAGGATGAATGTGACTAACATGCTTTATTTACATGACAGTCAGCAACGTGGCTCAGAGTTTCAGTTTAGTACCCATTTCAAGTCAAAACAAAGTA
>NC_050516.1:23684101-23686996 GCF_002922805.2 Oryzias melastigma
ATCTTGTTTTCTTCATTCTTCTTACAATTTAATTCCTAGTTTTTCAATTTTCTATCTACATTTTTTATTCAATTTTTTCTATTTATTTTATCCTTCAAATTTATTACAACCTTTTGTTTTGTCAACAAAATAAAAAATTCACATTTCTATTGATGATAAACCAAGAAGCTAAAATCATGAGTAAGTTTCTTTTCAAACTATTCTATAGTCAGATGTTCAGTTGTTCCTATTTGCAAATCAGTGGAGTGGGATGGCAATGAAAGATATTTAATACCAGTTGTATTTGTTTTATTTCTACAGTAGCATTGTTGTGCCATTTTTATGGAATATATCATTTAAAAAGTCTCAGTTAGCCTTCATAGCTGAGTGAACACCAGCACTAGATAGCTACGTTAGCTGTCAAAGATTCCACTGGTGTAGATACAACACAGTAATAATATAGTCTATTCCCTAAATAAAACCAATAAAAATGTTCAAACTTACTTGTGAAAGGTAATCCCCCGATCCCTGGCTTCAACAATCTGCCGATTTAAGCAGGCATATGCCGCACAATGCTCAGGCATCTTGTGTTTGTCTTCTTTATTTTTGTTTGTCTTGGCGACAGGACGACCGGTCCAAGATGGCGGCCGCAATTCCTGCGCTCCAGCAGCCAATGCGGCATCTACTCTCTATATGATATCTATGGTTCTATTCAAACCATAGACTTAATATATAATTAGACGCAGCATCTCTGACGTCACCCATTGACTTCCAAAGTCCCTGAAATGAAGCCTGAATATTCAGCTCATGGCCGCAGCCATATTGGCTGGAGTTAACTCCGCCTCACACGGACGTTCCAAATATGGGGGAAAGGGGCGGGGCCGAGTTCACCCGCTTTTCGTCCGGTTCGTTTTAGTTCACGCCCACAGCTCTGCCGTCTGCGGCTCCTCTATGCTAACGGCTAACCGCTTCAATTCCCCAGGAAAGCAGCACCGCGGTGGATTATTGACATCATGAATCTGTACAGGTGAGTACTTGGTGTTTTACACACAATCTGTAAAACGGTGGAAGTGACTTGTAGACAATAATGAAAACGTATTTTCCCGTGATCCGTGTTTAGTACGAACTGAACATCCACTGTTTGAACATGTTATCTCTGTGGTCCTAAGCTAACTTATTTAATAAGAGTTATTTAGTCTTAAGTTACTGCAGTCTTTATATACACATTAAAAAATACACCACAACAGTAATATGATTGTGTAAAACGTAGTTTTTCTCTAGTGTTAAATCAAATTGTTGATATATGATCACATGATGCTGTGATTACAATGAGTATTTCTTTTTACTTCTTAGTTAAGTCAGTCATGTCAACGTCTTAAAGCTGGAGCTAATATTTAAGTGAATCCTCTAAACACAGTCACAGTGAAGCAGAATGAACTAATATCAGTCAGAATGTGATGAACATCAGGTCTGAAGAGGTTAAACAGACTGATGCTGCTTCCTCTTCTGCTGACAATCAAACTAAATACTGTCATGTTCTTTCATAGATAAACTCATTTTCTTAAAAGATTTGATTTAAAGATATTCACATGGATTTTGAGCATAAACAAGATGAAATATTTTATTTTGTGTGTTTAGCTTATCTTTACAGAAACAGCACACGTACAAATATTTTTGAGTGAAATCTATTTTCTTTTCCTTACAATTACAGTTGGGATTAATGGTGACGTCATTTCCATTTGGCACCAGAAGGACAGTTGAACAAAACCACCACAGCGGCGTGAGCTCGGCGAGGACCCACATCACCTGGATCAGCTGAGGCAGACGGTGGTGGACATCTTTTATTTTTAATTCTACAAGGAAGAGCAGCTCCTGGTTCTCTCATCACTGTGGAGGACGTGAACGGGCGACGTCTGGAGTCTGGAGCTGTCATAGGGATCGGAGAGAACGTGAGCTGCACACTCTTCAACCCAGCACTAAACTTTTTCTTTCATTTCTTACTGAATTTTTTTTCAGTAGATAGAAATGTACTCTTAGGATCATTTATTAGGTTCTCTAAATGTATAAAAACAGACAGTATTATCATAGATGATGCTTTCTAACCATGACATGTTTAGAGGTCCCTACTTTGAATAAAGGGAAACTAATTCTGAATTTTTAATGATTAAGGTTTGTGATGTTTTGAATGATTTCATCAGCTTCAAAAATAAATTTTGTACAGATCTGACTTTGACCCACATTTCCTTTTGTCTTAACTATATGCTAAAACAGTGAATTAACAGAAGAGACTGGTCTTTCAAATATGTTAAACATGATTTTTATTGAATCACGCACATCAGCAAGAGTCATCTTCATATGTTAAAATCAGAATTTTACTGCCTTTAAATGTAAATGCTGTTTTTGATTATAAATCCGCTCACCACCAGCAGCAGACCTGAAGAGGAACATACAAGACAAACATTAGATACAATTAAAAAAATAACATTTAATACACATTAGAATCACAAGACAAAGCTAAATATAACATGTACACATTTGTTAAAAATTAAATATTTAAACTACATGTTCTTATTAACATAAAGTTTTCTGTCTTCACATTTTAACTTCACATGAAGAGATTCTGGTGTTACTGTAGCAGATCTGAATCTTATATGTTATAACTTTTTGATTAAGGAAAAGAACTATAAAAAAAAATACTGAGAAAACGTATTTTTTTAAACTTTAAACATGATAGATATTAATGTTGCTGAGGATAAAAAAAATCGAATAACTGGAACTAAAATAAATAATCATAATATACATTAATGATTTATTTCCGGCCAATTAAAGTTATAATTTTAGTACTTACCGGAGAAAAGACACCAGATTACTCCTAGAGAGCGTATTAGAACAGTTTTTTTTTTTTTTTTTTTTTTT
>NC_050516.1:23687950-23696957 GCF_002922805.2 Oryzias melastigma
CTCCGCACCACCGAGACCTGGACACCCCCAGGCTCCGATGTAGATTGATCCCCTGCTAGATCTTAAATCTTGGGGATCCCACTCCCGGAGTGGGGAGGAGACTGCCGGGCCCAGGAGACCGGCACCCAAGAGACTAGACCACCAGGCCGAGGGGACAGAAGGTCGCAGGTCCACCTTCCTTGATGCATGCGTGTTTGCTTGTTAGAGTGTATATTTGTGGTGTTAGAGGTGTGTGTCCTAAAGGGTGCAGTTAAAATTGGTGAGAAGGCCTTAACAGGGCATCTCCTGATTGCTCACAGAGATGCCCGCGTGTTAGAACAGTTTACAGCACGGCAGCAGGACAAAAACCGAAATATAGCGCTCATGCTAACGCTAAATCTGTAGCAGACAGCTGAACACGTTTCGCCTGCCAGTGTTGGGGGTTGGTTTGCGCTCAGCAGAGGAGGCGGGCCGGTAGTTACACTCGCAGCAACAGGAGCACACACGGCGGGAAAGAGAAAAAGAGAGCCAGTGGCCATGAGACAAACAACAAAACATTAGGGCAGTGTTTCTCAAATGGCGGGGCGATGGCAGGGGGGAGGGCAGGGCAGCCCAGGATCATGCAGTTTATGTTAGTTACTAAACAGTTGATCGGAGGACCGTCAGTGACCGTGATATCCACACAGAGAGAGGAAAGATTTAATTAAACCACAAGAATTGGAAAAATGTTTAACAGATTAAAAGAAACAGAGAGAAACAGACAAAAAGCTGAGCGCGAGCTGTGTGTTGGGGGGGGGGTCTTACACGTGCAGCAGATCACTGACAGAAGAACCAGATTTAATCCTCAAAGCTGAGACTCTTTTGTCTTTCTTATTGTTATTGTGAAGTCTTTATTTATTGGTTTTGTACACTTTCATTTGTATTTTTGGTTGTGGTTGCAGAGTTTCCTAATGTTTTCAATGTGAATTTGTTTACAAAGAAAATGTTAAACATTTGATAGCAGAACAGCTGTGTAGAACAGTAAATAGTTGTTTTTCTGTATTTTATTATAATTTATTTATTTATTTTTCTGTTTATATGAGTGACATAAAATAATATTTACAAAAAAAAAAAAGTTTTGTTGTATTAATAATTCGTTTTGTGCATAATTGTATATAGTTGTTGTTAATAAATTACTTAAAGCCACAAAACAACCTAAAGAGCCGTTTGGGAGCCGAAAGAGCCGGTTCTTTTTAGTGAGCTGATCCGAAGGAGCTGACTCTCTCAAAAGAGCCGGAATTCCCATCACTACTCAGTGCGCTCTGCTGCCAACTAGTGGTCGGCGGTTGAAGTGGAAAACAAAAGCAAGACGTGAAGGACCCTCATAGATAAATAAACAAATATCATCACCGCAAGATTTTAAATCAGTGCAAGTATCGGCAAACGAAACGTTGCGATATATCGTCAAATCGATTTTTTCCCTACACCCCTACTTGACATACATGGTCAGGTTCATGATGGTGGTGCAAACAAAAAATGAATTTTATGAAGTTATTATAATCATAGAACATCCAAAGATGATCTAGTTGAACTTGAAGGACTTTGCTTTGGCTGCAGATGGCTGAAGGAAGCGAGATGATGGAGGAGGAGTTCACCACTGCTCGCCTCTTCATTAGTAAGATGAAGTCTGAAGTCAAATCTTTGGTGAGCCGCAGCAAACACCTGGAGGAGCAGCTGACAGAGATCACCTGCAGAACGGAGGCCCATGAAAAAGAGCTCAGCGCCAGTCAGCTGCTCATTCTACAGGTAGGTGTTTCTGGAGCAGAATTGCTGGACTTGTGATCAGTTACTCCTGCTAGAACTCTTCCATATCTGCTTTCTCATGTGTACATTTTGTGGATCTAGCACTCAGGGCTGCATGGGGCTGTTGAAGGCTCTGGTTCATGTGGAGTTTGCATGTTCTCCTCATGCATGTGTGGGTTTTGTCCAGCTTCCTCCCACAGTCCAAACACATGCTTCATAGGTGAATAACTGGATACACTCTGAGTGTGAGGGGCTGGTGCCCTTCGTAGGACTGGCATATGTCGTCCTATAGTGGATGGATAGGCTCCAGCAACCTCGTGACCACTAACAAGACTTAGCTTGTATGGACAACACATGGATGAAGCACATTCATTTGCACGAATAGGGGTGTAACGATGAATCAATGCATCAATCAATGTATCCAACCAGATTCATCTGCATGAGGCTAGTGGTTCATTGAATCGAATGGAAGCAATTATGAAATCGTTTCAAACTGAAATAAATTCATTATAACTAGGGATGTCCCAGTCCGATCAGAAATCAGGCCCGATCACATGATTGATGACTCCATTGAAATCAGATGTCGTCTCCCTATTAGTCATTAGATTTTTATTGCATTCTCACGATCAGTGCCTTATATTTTAAGCTTATTATTCCTGATAAATACTCTTCTAGAAGTCTGCATATCATGAACCGCTCACAGCCTCCATCCATCCATTTTCTCAAGAGAGTAACAAAGAAACAGATGTTCGGTACACAGGAAGAGACAACATGATCTCCACAGAAAGAGAGACGATTTCACAGAAATTCTGATGTTTTAACTGGTGTTTTTGATTAAAAATGAAAGGAAGGGATCACTGCAGAAGTACAGAAATCGTATGCCCCTAGAGGGCACACGTGAATACGATAGGGTTTGGATTGTTCCTTTTTGGGGTCTCGGGGCTGCTGGTGCCTAACCCGGCCACTTCTTGGCAAAGGCAGGATACACCTGGACAGGTCTCCAGTCTGTCACAGGCCTCAATCACAATCTCACATTCACACCTTGAGATAACAGTCCCTGGAAAAACCCACACATACACGGGGAGAACATGCAAACTCCACACAGAAAGGTCCCAGTTGGTGAGTCTGGTTCAGGTCCTCCAGCCGGGATTTGAACCTTGAACATATTTTTTTTTTGAGAACACCTCACTCCTGCTGCCTACAGTTAGACAGCAGTGAGACGCTGTAACAGGAGAAGAGGGTTGACCCCCTTAAGACCCGATCCTTTTTATTTCTCTCTGATAGAGCTTCAGTTAAACAGTATGAACTCCCGTGGGAATAAAACCCAAACTCGGATGTTCAAGCATGTGGATGTCCTGTCTGAAGACGTTAAAATAACTAGTTCTGTATTCTCAGTCCAAAGACACAGGCTTTCACAGCGTGCGTTCATTTCTAATAATGCACATTTAAACTTAAAGATTTCACTGAATGATTTTAAAATAACAGTACTTTTTGTTTCAATCATAGTAGTAACAAACTATTCCAACTCTGGCCTGTTTTCCTCGTGCTATATTGTAATGAAAGCACTTTTTTGAGTTAATGCCAATATATGTTTAAACAAGCTATTTGACCTGCTGTTGGTGAGTTACATTTTTATATATATTGTTAATGTGTTTGTACTTCCTTGTATTAGAGTTGACATTATAGTTGATTTTCTCACAGAACATCTGGGTTTTCTTCCCAAATGTCCTGTGAGACATTCAGCATTTAGCATGCATGACAATATTATGATCAGAGATCAAAGAAGCTTTAGTTCTGATTAGGACACTCCCATCTGAATGGATGTCATCCTGGACGTGTTCTGATGAGAACATTCACATGAAGACATTGATGCCATGACAATATTATTGAGAAGATCTTTGCTTGAAAATACAAAACACAAGCTTGCAAGTGAAAGACCTTCCCTCTTCTCTCTCTGGTGTTTACAGAAAGATTTATCTATGAATGGAGCAGACAAATAGATAAACACATATTACATGAGTTCATAAGCAGTGTCAGTAACTTTGTTGCAGTCTCTTCACTGAGCTTGTTTCTGGGTTGAAGTAGCAAAGTAGTAGCTATTGTGTACATCTGTATTGTGTACAGCACATGTAAATGTGCTGTTGTCTTGTTATGTTGCTTGTTTTGGAATTTGTTCAGCTGCAGAGCAAGTCAGCATCTCTGACAGACGACGTGCACAAACTGGAGCTGAAGAAGAGACAGATGGAGGAGAGCCAGGACTCTCTGATGGAGGAGGTCGCCAAGCTCCGTGCCCAAGGTCTGACATGGTTTCCAAGACATTCGATGAGGATATATTGTGCTGTGTGATTAGCTCTACGATAACGTCTTGTGCTGTCTGTGTGTTCAGGTCAAATGCATGAGCTGACAGTGCTCGACAAAGAGAAGGAACACCTCAGCAGGCTAAAGGATGCTGTGGAGATGAAGGTAAACCTTCAGGACTGCCTAAAGTTGGAAGTGGGTTTCTTTGGAACTCTCATCTTACTTAGTGATGTCAGAAGTTCTGTCACCTTACCGAGGTGTCAGAACACCTGGTTAAATCTGGAGTTGGTTCCAGTTGTGGAACTGGCACAGACACATGCACAAGGAGAACATGCAAACTCCACACAAAACGTTCCCCATTGATGGTTCCCCATCAAGTCCCCCAGCCAGGACTTGAACCGGTGCCTTCTTGCTGTGAGTCAAGAGCGCTAACCTCTGCCCCACCGTACCGTCCCAGGTCTATTAGAAATTCAATGAGGAGGAAACCAACCATTATTTTATTTTTGGGACAGGGACCAACGGGAATTTTCTAGAACAAAGAGCACCAGTGTTGTCTCGAAATATTGTCAAAGCTCCACGGTTCACTGTGGAAGCCCCGCCCTCCAGCGTTGCAGGAGGTGAGCAGTTCACCCTGAATACTGAGGAGTCAGACACGCCCCCACCTGTGAGCAGATTTCACCTGAGGAGATCTGAAATCCAATTGGATCCAACTGTCACCTACTGTTTACTCTATTTACTGACATAACAAGGACTATTTATGATAAAATAAAAAAGCTGCAAAAAACCTGAATTCCAGGAAAAATGTCAGACAGGCAGCAGAGCTCCCAGAAGAGAAATTCAAAGGTTTGGAGCGCATGGAAGCTGAAGCCACACAGACAACCTCAGAAATGTCACAGCATGCAGGAGTGAGGTCTGTGATGATCCTCTTTGTCACTGGGGTCAAACTCAAAGCGTCCTGCTGGATTTCTAGATCCTGCCTTATCTGCTGCTGATTACCTGGATCAGGCGTGTTTCGCCAATTAGGAGCTTCAACAGAAGGTACAAAGAAATCTGTGCATTTGTTTTCTTGTAATTTCATTTAAAAACATGTAAATTATTTTGTTGAAAACATTTATTCTTGTAGTTTTTATGGAATCACACCTAAAACTTTTATTCTATTTTGTAAAAACAGTTTGTCAAACATTTCTGGGGTTCCACAGCAAAATGGATCAATTTTTTCCACAATTTTTGCACAATTTCATGTCTAGATTGTGTGAATACAACATGGAAAAATGTCAGAATGAAGTTGGTGTCCACATAGCTGATTAAAACGATACCAAATAAATAAGCAGATCGTCTTTCAATTTAAAAATGCATTGTTAGGCCCTGGGTTCCAAAGGTTTAAAGCCTGCTCTTCAGTTCTGTTGTAGTCCTTTTATTTCAGTCAGTTAGTGGCATGCAGAGCCCAGATCATGAGGATCGTGTCACTGCTCTAGTATGATCAAAACACTGAGGATTTAATAAACCTGCGCCTCACGAGCAGCTCTGCTGTTATCAGCTGATTCAGTGGGTTGCAGATGTTCACATGGGAAATCAGAAGGTATTAAAGAACTTCAATTCTAGCTGAACTTCGGGGTGTGAAGTGTTGGAGGAAAGGTATGTGTCCCTGACTGTAGCTGATGTGTTTTAAGAAAACTCTGGAGGAGCAGATGGAGAACCACAGGGAAGTGCACCAGAAGCAGCTGAGTCATCTTCGGGATGAAATCGAGCAAAAACAGCGAGACTTGGAGCGAGTCAAAGAGTAAAGCCTCTCTTGATGCATTTGATACAGAACCTGGATAACTGAGTTTCTCTGCCTGAATGCGAAACAAGCATCTCCACATACTAGCTGTTCTATGTCCTCAGTGTCAATCAATCGCTGGTGCTGGAGAACAGAAAGCTGGAGTCTGACCTGTGTAAACTGAAAGCTGAGGATCAGAAAAAGGACCAGAGACTCCAGAAACTGATGTAAGTTCTTCTGTCTGACTCCTGATCAGTTTGGGGTTCAACCCTACTTTTCAAAATAACACATAGCAATAAACTGATGTGTTCACTACTGTGTGACCTTAAGTTGTGAGCAGAAGACGGCCACTTTTCAATGGAAAGATGGCTGCTCAAACTCTGCTGGCTTTTCCAGCTGTCTCTATGGTTTTCATTCATTCTGTCTCCATGATACAGGTTGGTGAATGCAAGAAGAGAACTGGCCAAAGAGGATCTGAAAGGCTTGGAGGACACTGTGGTGGGTCCAGCTTTGATTCTACATCTTCATTTTTAAGCAGATAAAATGTTGAGCTGGCTTTCTGTTTGTAATTAAACAGGCAAAGGAGCTGCAGACTCTGACGGACCTCCGGAAGCGATTCATTCAGGACCTTCGGTCTCGAGTCCACTGTGTAAGAAATAGAAAATAAACCAAATGTTTTAGATTTGGCAGAAATAATGAAGAACAACACTGACGCTCATAACAAGCAGAGCAGAGAAGTGGTTGTTAGGAATTATTTGTTGGTTCAGCTTCATGCTCCTGTCTTGATACTTTAAACCAGTTTTCCAAATTTAGCTGTTGGAATGACAAGAATGTCACTGACAGCCCAGCCAGCAAGGCCAAGTGGGCCCCACATGGTTCAAAAGGGGGCAGAGAATGTGGGCCCCAGCTGTGTTTGCCCACAGTGGCTTCACTTTCCAGGGACTGGAGGCCAGGACAGCGACCCTGTTATCTCTGCTGACTCCTGGGCGGCAGCACCTGCTTGCTTTGCCAGACCCTGGGCAGCGGAACTCGCTACGCTGTCCACCGGGCGACTGGCTAGCATAGCCACCTAAGCCAATGTGGGCAAACATAGCTGGGGCCACCACAGAAACTGTGGACAAACCCAATTGGGACCCACATTCTCTGCCCGCATTTAAACTATATGGGGCCCACTAGGCCTTGCTGGCTGGGATGTTACCCAAAAAATAATAGTATAGAAAATAATGTGTTTATTAATGCAACAACTTTATGACGCAGTCATCCTTAGAAACCAGCTATTAACCTTCATGCTGTCTTGTGGATCCAGATGACCCCACTTTTAATGTAAACATGCCTAGGATAGCACAAGATAAGATAAGACAAGCCTTTATTGTCACTATCCCATGGACAATGACAATGACCATTTCAGTGCAAACAAGAGATGTATCAAAGTATAATATCAAATATATAACATGTCAATATATACAAAGAATTGTGCAAATATAGGGATTAATTATGTTACAATTCTTCGAGAATCTGTAAAAAAAACTATTCAAACTCGTCAAGATGTTCATTGAAGCAGACAATGTCAAAAATCAATTCAACAGCTTTCCATGCAGGCGTGCATGTGAGTGTGCCCGCGCCTGTGTGCACGTGTGTGTGTGTTNGGGGGGGGGGGGGTGCATGCGTCGCAGACAGGCTGAGTATTCTTTATCTGCATTTCCATCCAGGGAAATTCTCACAGCTCCTTTAAGGCCCGGTCCTACAGGATTTGACGCCCAGATCACGGGTAAAAAAATTGGAAAATCTGCTACATGCGCTTAGATGCGCTAACTTTATGCATGTTTGTGAAATAGCAGTGATACAGACGCTGCCAGAGCACTGCTTAATCGCATGTAACCACGCTGTAAGCAGTGGTACAAACGCAGACTGGCAGTGGAACGGCAGTACTGCAGCCGTGTATGAACGTGGAATATTGGCCTGCAAGCGCGTGTGTCAGCGTTCACTCCATGGTCCGATCTCACACAGAAACGGGTGTTGCACCGCCGTTTCACAGCCATTGCCCGGTGGTACCGCTGGTACCACACACAGTCACCCGCGGTATACATTTTTGAGCAGTTTAAAAATTATTTTCATGTGTGACAGTGGCCAAATTTTGTACCGCGTGTATGCACATCGATTCCGCGGTCACATCTTGGCCGTTGCACTACCAGTCCACTACTAACAGTGTCTGTACCACGGGGGTGACATTTTTCCGTGCTCCAGCCGTGATATGGCGGTAAAAGCCAGTGGGACTGGCTCTTCAAAGTTTCACATAGGTCACTCCCTCCAGGATTTTACGATGGTACGTTTGCAACTACTAAAGCAAACCTGAGATCTCTTCCTTACCCTGCAACGTTACATTTTCATCTGAACTTTCCTGCAACTTTGACCAATCTACCGTGACGACAGACATGATGAGGATGCAGTTTCACACTGCATCCATTCCTGGAGCCGTTGAGTGAGCGCGGGCACGCGCGCGCATGGCGGCGGAGGGGGGGGGGGGATTCGCTGTGTGAGTGTCCATCACATGGAGCACAACATGAACCGAGTATGAAAGGATTTATGATCATTTCAGTATTCTGTATAACTGTTTATTTGTATTGAATCATTTCTGTTAGTAGGAAAACAGACAGTTTGATGTAAGGAGGAAAAGGAAAACAGACTTGGCCTTAAAATATCTTTAATTCATTGTGTTCAGAAAAAAATCGTAAAAAATCAAAATTGTGAATCGATTATAAACGTGGCTTGATGCTCTACAAATGAATTGACTGTTGCCCATAACTTTTTTTTCTGCATTCATGTGGTGTTGGAAGATTTGCTGTTATTCTGACCTTCATGTGTGATTTTGGAGTCTGTGGTTTTTCCCATCATTCCAACTCCACATGAACGCAGTGTTCTGTGAGTTTGTGTTTCTTCCCAGGAACACTTGTTACAATAAGAGCAGCCTGGTGTTCCATGTCATGATGACTGACATACCTGGCTATTCCAGGTATACACGCTGGTGTACCACGATATGTGGGCTTTTTGAAGGGATTTGTACTTGGACCCCAATAAACACAGGCACGGAGTAAGTATTTAAGGTGTTTATTTGGCTCAGGCAGGACCAGGAACTCGGGAGAGACAGCCTTCAGTCAGCGGGGGGCGCTCAGGCACTAAGGAAGGAGAGCT
>NC_050516.1:23697511-23735480 GCF_002922805.2 Oryzias melastigma
GGAAGGGACCCACAAACCTTGGAGCCAACTTCCTGTTGTCCAAGCGTAAGGGTAAATCTTTAGTTGACAACCACACCTTTTGTCCGACTCTGTACCTGGGAGCCTGAGTGCGTCTTTTATCCGCAGATTCTTTGTAGCCTTGAACAGTCCGGAGCAACACTTGTCTGGCCTGTCTCCAGGCACGATGACACCTTCGGACTGAAGCGTCTGCTGATGGGACCGCCACGTCCTTCTCGAGCACATCAAACACCGGTGGCTGGAAACCGTAGACCACCTGGAAGGGAGACAAGCCAGTGGCAAGGAGTTGTGGGCGTACTCAACCCAGACCACATTCTGAGCCCAAGAGGAGGGATCTTGGGAGCACAGTATACGTAGTCCGGTCTCCAACTGCTGATTCAGACGTTCAGATTGGCCGTTAGATTGAGGATGGAACCCGGACGACAAACTCACTATGACTCCAAGTAGGCGACAGAACTCAGCCCAAAACCTGGCGATGAATTGGGGCCCTCGGTCGGAAACAATGTCTCTGGGGAAACCATGCAGTCTTAATATGTGTTGGATGAGTATCTCAGCCATTTCCTTGGCAGATGGTAGTTTTGGGAGCGGAATGAAATGGGCCATCTTAGAGAAACGGTCAACCACAGTAAGAATGGTGGTGTTACCTGCAGAAGAGGGAAGACCGGTGATGAAGTCCATACTTATGTGAGACCATGGCCTTTTGGGCACAGGCAATGGGTGCAGAAGTCCTGCTGGATGTCGTCTCTCAGTTTTTGACTGCATACACTCAGGACAAGCAGCCACATAGTCTTTTACATCCTGTTGTAGGGTGGGCCACCAGAACCGCCGCTGCACAACAGAAAGGGTACGACGAACCCCTGGATGGCAATAAAGATGTGAAGCATGACACCATTGTATAACTTTGGATCGGAGGTTGTCTGGAACAAACAGGCTGTCTTGTGGACAGGCTGAGGGAGTGGGTAGATGTGCAGTGGCATTCAAAACTTCTTTTTCAATTTCAGTGTTCATCAAGGCAATACGGACAGATGACGGAAGAATACGCTCAGGTTCAGATGGATACTGTTCTCCGTCATATAGACGAGACAAGGCATCAGCCTTTGTGTTCTTAGAACCAGGACGGTAGGACAGAGTGAAGTCAAACCTGGTAAAGAACATGGACCAACGGGCTTGACGAGGATTAAGGCGTTTAGCCGTGCGAAGATACTCCAAGTTTCTGTGGTCTGTGAAAACAATGAAGGGTTGGGAGCTCCCCTCCAGCCAATGTCTCCACTCTTCCAGGGCCAGCTTGATGGCCAGCAGCTCCCGGTCACCAACATCATAGTTCCTCTCTGCTGGAGATAAACGACGAGAGAAAAAAGCACATGGGTGGACTCTGTGATCTGTCTCTGACCTTTGTGAGAGGACTGCACCCACTCCGACCTCCGAAGCATCCACTTCCACGATGAACTGTCGGGCAGGATCAGGCATGGTGAGGATGGGCGCAGTGGTGAATCTTCGTTTGAGCTCTGTAAAGGCATAAGTAGCAGCAGCCGACCAGGTAAATGTACATTTTGAAGAGGTGAGAGCATGAAGGGGAGCAGCCACTTGACTGTAACCCTTAATAAAACGTCTGTAAAAGTTAGCAAACCCCAAAAATCGTTGTAATTGCTTTCTTGATGTGGGAACTGGCCACTCCAATACTGCGTCAGTCTTTCTAGGATCCATCATGATCTTGTCTTTGGCCACCAGGAGTCCCAGAAAAGATGTGGTGGGAGTGTGAAACTCACATTTCTCAGCCTTTACAAAAAGTTTGTTTTGCAGAAGTCTCTGCAAGACTTGCCGCACATGCTGGATATGTTCAGTCTCTGACCGGGAGAAAATCAAAATATCATCGAGATAGACAAACACGAATTTATTTACCATGTCCCCCAAAACATCATTGACCATGTTTTGGAATATGGCCGGGGCATTTGTAAGACCAAATGGCATCACAAGATACTCATAATGACCTGTTGTGTTGAAAGCGGTCTTCCATTCATCTCCCTCGCGTACTCTGATCAGATGGTATGCATTTCTGAGGTCGAGTTTTGAGAATATGCATGCCCCTTGAAGAAGTTCAAAAGCAGAGGATATTAGAGGAAGTGGGTATCTGTTCTTTATTGTTATTTGGTTCAACCCTCTGTAGTCAATGCATGGACGTAGACCCCCGTCTTTTTTCTTGACAAAAAAGAAACCTGCTCCGGCAGGTGAGGAGGAGGGACGAATGAGACCAGAAGCTAGAGCATCCTCAATGTATTCTTGCATGGCCTGTTGTTCTGGACTAGAAAGGGAATATAGACGCCCTCGAGGTGGAGTGGTTCCTGGCAATAAATCAATAACGCAGTCGTAAGGTCTGTGAGGTGGTAAGGAGGTTGCCCTGGTTTTACTGAAGACCTCCTTCAGGTCGTGGTAGACCACAGGAACCTTTGACAAATCTGGGTATTCCTCTGCAGAGGAGACGGGTACATCTCTGTGACCTGGTTTAGCTGCTCTTAGACACTTGGATGGACAGGATGAACCCCAACCCAAAACCTCTCCTGAACTCCAGTCAACGTGGGGGTTGTGTCGCATAAGCCAAGAGTAGCCCAATATCAAAGGATGTTCAGGAGATGTTATGACATGAAAAGACAGGGTTTCATGATGATTACCTATTTGAAGTCTTAATGGCTCCGTGGTGAAGGTGCTTCGTGAAATCACATGATTGTCTATGGCTTTGACTTGGATGATCCTGTCTTGAGGACTCAGTTTAACACCAAGTCGTGTTGCGAAATCCTTGTCCATAAATTCAGAGTCTGCCCCAGAATCAATAAATACAGGTTGAGTCACTGACCTGCCGTCAATATGAAGAATTGCTTGAGTGGATTGATGGGAGGTTTTTGGTTCCAACAGGGCTCGGCTCAGCAGCGACCTCCCTATTCCTGCTGAGCCCCTCCTTTTACTGGACAGGTTCTCACCAGGTGGCCTTTCTCTCCACAGAAGAAGCAGAGCCCTTGTGTCAGCCTCCTCTGACGTTCCTTATCAGAGAGACGAGTGCGTCCAAGCTGCATTGGCTCCTCCTGCTCCACAGGAACTCTGGTTTCTAAAGTCCTAACAGGAACCCTGGACAGAGAAAAAAAATTAGCTCTGGTGCCTTTGTGGTCTTGAGCCCTTACTCCTCGCTCATGGTGTCTTTCATGGAGACGTCTGTCGATGCGTGAGGCCTGAATGATCAATTCATTCAGGGAGAGAGGACGTGCCAGAGTGGATAAAATGTCCTTCACTCTCTCGGATAGCCCTTGATAAAAAACATCAAAAAGGGCAGATTCATTCCATTTAGTGTTAGCCGCTAGGGTGCGAAATTCAATAGCATAACGGTCCACAGAGCGATTACCTTGCTTGATGCATGGGAGTCGGATGCCAGCCTCTTCTGAAGGGTTAACTGGATCAAAAACTCTTCGTAGCTCGGTGGAAAAACTTTCAAACGAAGAACAGGAAACAGAGTTCGTCTCCCACTCTGCTATTCCCCACTGGGCTGCTTCACCAGACAAAAGGGATATCACATAGGCCACCTTGGACCTTTCAGTGGGAAAAGAGGATGGCTTCAAAGAAAACTGCATGGAGCATTGAAATAGAAACACACGACAATGTTGGGGTTCTCCAGAAAATCTCTCAGGTGCAGGTATTTGTGGATCAGCAGGAATAGCTTGAGAAGCATTAGCAAGAGGAGGGGGAGACATGTCAGTTGGTGGGGGCAGTACTGTTAGTTGGTTTAGCTTTTGCATTATTTCATTGATACTCCTGTTTAACTGCGTGAAATTTGCCGTGTGAGCGTTCATAGTGTCTTCTACCTGAGCCTTCCATTCCATAGCCTGATTGGGGTCCATTGTGGTCAGTTTGTACTGAAGGGATTTGTACTTGGACCCCAATAAACACAGGCACGGAGTAAGTATTTAAAGTGTTTATTTGGCTCAGGCAGGACCAGGAACTCGGGAGAGACAGCCTTCAGTCAGCGGGGGGCGCTCAGGCACTAAGGAAGGAGAGCTGTTAGGAACGCAGGCAGGAGAGGCACTTGTAATCAGACAGGTACAGGTGTAGATCTTACTTGGTGGTGAAAGGTCATGAACGAAGATCAACAGAGGGGGCCAACGAGGAGATGGAGGGAGTGCACAGCAGAGGGCTGACGTAGAGGGTGGTGCAGGAGGATGTCCTTCAGGCTGTCCAGGTAGGAAGAGGAAACGGCAGGAGGTACAGGTGCTGGGGCAAGACTCGTAGTTTTAAAAGTTCCAGTGCAGTGCAGTGCAGTGCAGTGCAGTGCAGTGCAGTGCAGTGCAGTGCAGTGCAGTGCAGGGGTTTTTTGGAGACAGCAAAAATAGTTCACATGAACAATGGTTGTCACTCCATGGAAGGCTTGTGACAAACTGACAGAGACTGGAGGGCAGCAGCTCCTAATAAAGGGAGGTAAACAGGTGTCCCTCATCACTTGATTAGCTCCCAACAGCCTGAGGATGAGGAAGGAGTGCAGCTATGACACTTTTAGGACAGCAAAGCCCATAATTTCCCTTGGGATTAATAAAGCATCCATCTATCCATCCCTCCATCCCTCCATCCCTCCATCCGTCCGTCCGTCCGTCCGTCCATCCATCCATCCATCCGTCCGTCCATCCATCCGTCCGTCCGTCCATCCATCCATCTGTCCATCCATCAAAGCTGATAGCAAATGCAACATAGAGTGAAGAGCAGAGGGTGTTCTGAGGTTTATCTATTCAATTCTGTTCTAGTTGCTTCCTCATTTATGTGTTGTGCTGTAAACACTAGTGTAAAACGTTTTTCTTCTTTCTTTGAAAGCAGGATTCCGACAATGACAGCATCGAGGCTGGAGGCAGTTTGGCCCAGAGACAGAGGATCATCTTCTTAGAGAACAACCTGGAACAGCTGGGGAAGGTCCACAAGCAGGTATGTCCCAACACAACTGAAAACTCCTTAACAGAACTTCCCATCTTTAGCACCATTTCACATTCCTGCATGTCCCATTCATTCCAAGATGGATTATCAACTTATCTCATTTTGAAATGATTTTATGATGTTTTATTGGTTGCATCTCTTCTCACATGCTTAAAGCCTCATCACAGCAGGATGCTGCTGAGTTTGTGGCTTTAGGACTGGATTCAGGTTTTACCCATCAGTGATCAGTTGTTTTCTTCAGCTGGTTCGGGATAATGCAGACCTTCGATGTGAGCTGCCCAAGTTGGAACGGCGGTTGCGTGCCACAGCTGAACGAGTGAAAGCTCTGGAGACTGCTCTGAATAAAGCCAGGGAGTCGGCTTTGAGGGACCGCAAACGATACCAGCAGGAAGTGGAGCACATCAAAGACGTGGTCCGATCCACAAGCGTCTCCAAAAGAGGACAATCTGCTCAGATCGGTAAGAAAAGCTGATCCCAGAACATGAAAGGGTCCAAACGAGTCTGATTAAAATGTTTATTGAAACGTTAATATCACAACGGCTTCTTTTTCGTTTCTTCAGCTAAGCCGATTCGAGCCGGCCATCATTATCATAAGCAGCTGTCCTCATCTTCAGCCTCAAGAATGACCATAAGGAGTGGCAGTCGAGCATCTAAGCAGGGCCATCACACCCCCCAACAGCAACCCGACCCAAAACTCCCCAATCAGAGCTAAAGCAGGTGAGCTTCAGAAGGTTCCACCACCACGCTAATCTGCTGATGCATTGTCTAAACAGACTAAACGGAGCCTATCCTTTGGTTGTGATCCTTGTGCTGTCTTTTGTAAGGATGCTCAATTTTGTTTCAATCAAAATGATCCGACCTTGAGGCAGCTGAGCTTAGTCAGGGAGTCCAGTAGTTCCAGTCAGTGCGACCATGTCTGGCAGGAACGCCTCCTGAACTGTGGCCTTCTCCTCTCTATACATGCTATACAGCCTGCTGGCATTTCTGAGCAGACATGGAGACACAGACAGACAGAGAGACAGAGACAGGTCAGTTTGACATGCAGAGCGACTCTTGCTTTGCAGGAGGGACACTGATTCCTCAGCTGGAATGTGGCTGCTGGAGGATCTGCTTTTGTGAGGTCCTAACCCTTATCCCTCGCTTACACCGCCAGCGTCACGGCTCCGTTGCGTGCGCCGCAGTCTTTTCGTAACATTAAAAGTGCGAGAGAAACTTCCACTGCAGGCGTTCACGGAGCCTTGACGCTAGCGGTGTAAGCCCGGGGTGACACTGACCTCAGCAACACAGACACACTCTCATTTGGTGCTCCATACTGATCAGTATTACACACAATTATGCAACAATGTTGCACATATTTCTGAAGGCGTTTGTTACCAAAACGGGACCACAGCAAACTCGATGGAGTGTGTGCAGTGTTTCTCTTTATGAAATGCTTAAGCTAGTTCACCTGCTGCACAGATCCGCAAACTCTTCTACAGCTTCTGTTTAGTTGCACTTTGTGTTTGAGCAAAGAAAATCAAAGATTTTTGTTTTGGGCCATATCGCCCTGCCCTGATGGATGGTGAGTGTGGAGGATTCAGAGGAGCAAAGCATCTTTCTTATTATACTCTGTTTGTCATGGTGTTAGTGGACTGTGATGTGGTTCCACAGATGATGCAACACTTTCCTTTGATGCTTTAGTTCACTCCTGCTTACAAGTTGTCAAATGGCTGTTAAGGACAGAGTTACCTGCTGAGCCTAAAACCTTCTTCCTGTGTTGGGCCTTCTATCACATCCTGCATGAATACTCTCTGAAAACATGAACTGTTCTAATGCAACAAACAACCCAAAACAAAATGACTGTCAAACCTTTTCCATTACAACTCCACTTCAGGAAACAAAAGTGCATCATTAGGCTCAGAGTATTTGAGTTAACTAAGAAAAGCTAACAGCAGTCACAGGGTCTTTAGCCTTTCCTGTAAAAAAAAAACAGTCACTTTGATGACATTCTACCTTCTCTTCTTGACAGGTAGTGTGCTGAACCCGGATCTGTTTCCCATCACGGAGAACATTCTCTGTCCTGGAACAGAACATCAGGTTTCCAGGAGTGTTTCTGCTCACTGCTGTTTGATCTCCTGCTGTCAGGGAGTCTGTTTCTGTCTGCAGCAGCAGGTTGGTAAGAAGACCTGAAGGGATGAGATCACCAGCACAAGCATGCAAAACAAAAAACACTGTCTGTCTTCTTTGAGACTGTTATTTATTGTTGTTTACAGAGCGAACTGGCCTTTATGTGCAATGATTCAAAAAGTAAACAATTTTAGAAGATTCAAATATTATAACAAAGGACAAAGAAGCACATTTAGAGTAGAAGAAAACAAGAATAAAATACTTCTTAACAGAACAGACACGACAGACCTGCTCTCTTATTAACTGTTATAAAAGGATTTTTAAGTCATTCTTTTGTCTGAACAATGATATAACCTCAGCCTCCAAATTAGAGTTTGTTTTCAACAACGTGAAATAATTGATCCAAATTGTCTACATGAAGAACCAATACTGCAACTGAAACATTCCACGTGTGAAATTTCGTCAGGACTAAGAACAAAGACTCCAACAGGCTGTTTCCACAGGAGAGAATCATCCCTTCATTGTTTAGTTTTCATTCCTGCAGAAGAGGTGGGGCTGAAGCGATGCTGACCTACCCTTCATCAGGAGCATCACAGGAGCTTTCCTTTGTACGGTTTGTGTATTCTTGGCTGCATCTGTTTACGGGTCGTGTTGTTCTTTGTAGACGCTCTTTTGCTGAAAAGACTGTGTTTTATTGTGAAGGACATGTTCTCATTTGCCTGTTTTAAATAAAAGTCGATTAAAATAACAATGATTTTTTAAAAAAGATTCCACTTTGTGAATAGAAATGGATCAGGATGAGGTTCACTCGAGATTCAAATGAGTCACTGAACTGAACTTTTACAGTCTTAACATTTAGGTTGTGTTGCATTTTAACATTTTTCTTTTAAGTGGCTCTTTTGTAAAAAAGCAGATCAAATGTTGTTTGAAGCTAAAAGAAGCTTGAAAGAGCCTACTGGTCTCATTCTTTAAACCATAAAAGTACACCTCATTTAACTGATTCCATACACATTGTGTATCTGCAGACAGTTCTCATCCCTCCTCCTGTTATTCCTCGTCTTAGCATACACATTTATCTCAGTGAGGCCTCGCAGCGCAAATCCGTTTAACATGGATTTAAACCTTAGAAAAAATGTGTTTCCCACAACAGACTTTTACAGAATGTGTTTTTTTATGAATAAAAATGTATTCATTATTTTGCTTCTGCAAAACCTGGAGTTTAAAAAAAAATGTTCACATGATCTTGTGCTGCCTTCAAATCATCCAGAGACTGTAAACTTCAGTTCCTCATCAGGCCACCAGGTGGAGGTGCAGCAAACGTATCTGGACACCTTCCTTAGGGGGTAAAAATGGCAGCTTTTAGATTGGCAACAAAAGAAATACACAGAATATTGGGAAAAACTGGTTTTTAAACATGGAACGAAATAACTAGAGAAGTGTAACATCGCTGCACTCACTAAACCAAATAAGTACGGGTCACGTTCATTATGTTGTGTGCTTCATCGCTGGACGATTTTAAGATATCCATATAAAACAAAGTTTGTACGATTGTCAATTCTGTATGCTCAAAGTGTTTGTTTAATGGTCTTCTTATTTTGTTTTAATATGAAAAAACCTAATAAAGATTAAGTTAAAAAAAATGGCAGTTTTTATAAGGTAAGCCCCTCGAAAATAGCTGGAAGCGTTTCTTGGAATTTCCATCAAAACACGGCGTTCCAGTTTCTGCTGCTCACTAGAATAAACTAGTTTTATGAAACAGTTTAAACAATTTGGCTGCACAGGATTACTCTGGACTGACTTGATGGGTTCTAATAATCCAGAATGTTTGGAAGTGAATGCACATGAACAACAGCAACAGTTCCTTGAGAAAACTTCGGTTCCTTAGTTCTTAGTCCAGATCACTTAGATTCTGAAGCTGCCCAATCTGATTAGCTGTGATCCTGCAGGTCTACTGACTGTCAGGCTGCAGATCTACAACATAATATTATGGTAAAACACTGATCTCTGAATGAAGTGAGTAGTCATGTTTGTGCTGTTGAAGAAAAAACCTGAAGCTCGGTTTGAGAAAAGATCATGTTGGTTGGTACTCAAGAGGCGAGAACTCGTAGACTTAGATCATGCTTTCCTCTCTTCTTAGATGGCCTAAAGGGCTTTACAGTCACACTCACTCACTGATGGAGGCTCTGCTGACAAACACTGATGCCAACCTATGACCACCAGCAGCAATGTGGCTCCTGGTAGAGTGACTAAATCTCTTTCTCTGTGTAGAATTCCAATGTGTTCACAATTTTTTTCAGGAATCATTAATGGAAGTTTTCCTTTGAACTTTTCGTCCAGTATAACTCCAAGAAATGCTGTTTATCTCATTCTGCATATGTTAACGTGGACAACATTAGGTATTACATTTTTGTTTTATCCCAGCCAGCAAGGCCAAGTGGGCCCCATATGGTTTAAAAGTGGACAGAACAGGTGGGTCCTGAATGGGTTTTGTCTGCAGTTTGTCATCTGCAGACAAAAGAAACTGAATTATTTTAGAAACTTTGCAAATGATAAACAAACTGAAAAGTAAAGGACCTAGGACCGATCTGTGGGGAATTCTGGCTTTTACTATGTTGCCCATTTTTTATTTTAATTTTTTTCAATGAAGAATTTTTCAAAAACATATAGAAGATGAGGGCCAGCACGTGTCCTTTGACATGAGTGGGTCAACAACTTGCTGTGTGAGAGTAACCCTGATGAAGAAGAAGTCAACAGCTGTCCCTGCTCAAATCCCCAAGTTAAAACCTTTTCCACTTTCAGAATAGAGGGGACAGTCTAAAAGCTGTCAGAATAGCTCCTGCAGGACCAGGGACGGGGCACTACCTAGTCTTTTGTGGTTAGTATGTTGAACACCGAGTCAGAAATGATCAAAGAGTAGAAATAGTCTGAAACATGTTCAGTGTCTGCGGAACTGGTGCTACAGTCTGGAGAAGAATCAACTGCTCACACCTCTGGATCAATGCCCCATTATTCACTCACCTAAATAACAACACAAAACAGTGCCCTCTGGTGGATGCATATATATTATGCTTTAAGAAACAGGACCACACTAAAGACTCACTCCAATGAAAACATTTTTGTTGGTGTTTTAACATGTTCTTTTTGCATTTCTCTGATGATGAAGGACAGAAATAAAATAATTTAAGATTCAAACTGTTTCTGAGTATTTCTTTAATCAAATCGTGATGGACCAGGAGCAGATAAAAACCTGCGCTTTGAAAAAAGCAATTATTATTATTGATAATATAAATAAAGTTTAGCATGAAATACAACAGGGGTTTGAACTCAATAAACTCAATAATCAATCAATCAAAAATCCTTTATTACTCCCACAATGGGGAAATTCTGTTATGACAGTAAAATCTGACCAACACTAGAGGCTCTCAGCTCAGGTCTGTTTGCTCAGCTGTTGGACAGGACAAGTTAAAAAAAAAAAAAAAAAAAAAAAATGAAACCTCGATCAAACCCAGGGCCAGATCTAGCCAGCCTTTGTTGGGGGTGCAATCAGAATATTGGGGGGGCAAGTTTGGGGATACTTAGTGGTTGCGGTGTAAAAAAAAGCCCAAGAAGTCCCCCTCTGATAAAAATCCTGTTTTTAGAGTTTTTAACATGTCTGTGTGTCATTTTTCTTCTGAAAGAGAACAAACTAATAAGAAATCATTTAGTTTTTGCATTTCCAAGTATTTCTCCTTTCAAATCAATCAAACTGTCTTGGACATTCTCTGTTTGAATGAATGATCTTCTTCCCATCAACAGCTCTGCTGCACATGCACTAAACCCTCATCTGTTCCTAGTGTCTAGTTCAGGTTCTGGAGAAGAGAAGATGGTATCTTCACATTGACTGCAGTCAAATGAGCCGCCGTTCACATTTCTGTGGTCAAATCAGCATCACTGGATTTTTGGTGTGAGTTTCATCCAATACTTACGGTAGCAGGACTGAGAACGCTGGAAAATCTCCACCAGACTCCACGGAGCTTCTTGATGTGACCACGGAAATGTGAACGGCGGCTCATTTGACCGCAGTTGGAAAGGATTGTAAATCAATGAAAGAGCATTTTGATGTTAGCTTTGATTATTTTATCAAGAACTCTGAGAAACCAATGATTGAATGTATTGATCACAGTCAATAAACATTGGAGAATTAGCTAAAAGAGTCTTTGGTGAACTGGAAGGAGAAAGAATCAGGATTTTGGAGGAAGTTCTGTCCATGAAGATCTTCACTTCCTCGTCCAGCTGACATCCGGATCAGAAATATGTCTGCTTATCCATCTCTTTTTGGTCTTTTTTAGAATATCTTTTTTAATTATTTATCACTTATTTTGAGTCATTTTTATTTATTTGATTTAGAGTTTATATTTGTTTTTTTTCCTTAAAATATATGTTATGTATTTTTTGTTGCTTTTTATTTATTTATTTTAATCTTCTATTTAGCTATTTATTATCTTCGGGTTTTTTGTCTTTTAATGATTTATTGTGTGTATTTTTGTCACCTTTTTTATTTCAATTTAGTTTATAAATACTAAACTGTTTAAACTATTAGAACAGCCAACATGCTTTCTTTGTAGAAGATGATAAAAAATAGATTTTTGTAGTCATCAGTGTACCAAACTATCAAACTGTTATGCAGAAACGTTTGATTCCTGTTTAAAAACTGTAAAAAAAAATATTTTGTGATAACAGAATTTATTTTCAGCAGAAGGAAATGGGTTCAAATCCAGCATCTGAAATCCTGTTGTGTAGTTTTGGTAATTTGTTGAATCTTTTCTTATTTTCACTAGATTCTTAACTTGAAAATACTAAACTCATAACAAAATTAAGTTTAACTTATCCAATTCCAGATATATCAGGAACAACTGAACCCTAGAGTCAGCTAAACTGTATTTTGATGCAATGTTCATGTCACACTTATTATTGCTCAACCAGCTGAGCATCAGCCAACATACCAACTCTAAAACCATCAAAACTCTCCACAAACAAGCTCTGAAAGTATTAGACAGAAAGTCCAAAGCCCACCATCACTGTCATTTACTGAGAAAACACAACCTGCTGGAGTGGGATAATTATGTCAAATACAATGACTCAATTGTAATTAACAAATTCTTCATGGCCTGGCCCCTCCTCCTTTACAGACATTTATCACAAAAACCACAAACAGGGCTGCTAGATCAGTTTCACTGTTCCCCCAAGAAAAGAGCCTTCAGTCAGGATGTGTTCTCCTACAGAACATCTCACACTTGAACAATCAAAACTGACACCACAGCTCTGTATAAACAGTTTTTTTGCTTTGGTTTTTATCGTCTTTTTGTTATGTTTTTGTTTTTCTGTCACGTCTATTTACCTATTGTTTACTTTTTTCTACTTTTTTCTTAATAATTGCTTCTACGTCTGTTGTTTTTTTTTTTTTAATTGACAACTCCATCTGTTGTTTCTGCTGTTGTCTTGTATCCTTTCTGTATTGATTTAATTTGTTCTTTTAGTACAGATCAACTTTTTTTATTTTTCTAAGGGACTAAAGATGGAAATTAGCTTAAAAGGCTATAACCTTTTATTTTTGCATTTTTAAATGTTTTATCAATGTATGCTGTCCCTGTCTTAAATAAACAATCAATAAATTACTCAGTACACTAAATATTATTCAACAACATCAGGATAACAGGCTACATAGTAAATCACTGATGTAAAAATGAACAAGATTTCAAATAATCTGTTAAATGTTATTGTTGCCTTTAAAAGTTAACTTTTATTTCGATGTTATTTATTTCTCTGGGACATTGGACATTAAATTAACCTAGCAGCTATTTTATATCTGTTAAAAAATATAAAAAATATAATATTAAAGTTTATACTAAGGAGGAGAGGCATATTAAAATTCAACAGAATGTCAAAGACAACCCCAACCTCCTGTTCTCATTCAGTCCCACTGTCCGCCTTCATCCCCGCCTGGTCTCACCGACATGCAGACGAGTCATCTCAAACACAGCTAATGCTCCGGTACTGTTAGCTTCACTGCTACAAACAGCGCTAGCTTTAGCAACCAGAAACCTGAACATTGTCAACTCTCGCTTTTTCCTCCAAACTACAACAAAGAGAGCAACAGATGGAGGACAAGAAGGAGTTCAAATGACGGTTAATGGAGTCATTTCAGCGACAAACAGCAGAAAACTTCAAATAGCTCTGCTGCTGAGAACCGCGTCTCTGCCGCTGAGCCTGTGTGCGCGTGAGCGACAGAGTGAGAGAAGAGCATCCGAGTGAAGCGAGAGGCCACGCCCTCCTTTGGATCTACCAATCAGCACTTGCAGCTACTTTAAATGGGAGCCAGAGAGAGCAGAGAGCGCTCTGTTTTTATTGTTTGCATGGCATCACATTTGGGGGGGAAGGACCTGAAATTTGGGGGGGCATTCCCTCACCTTGCCCATGCCTAGATCTGGCCTTAGTTCAGACTGGTAATCATTTTAGATGGAGGAAACTGATTCGCTGTGGCGACCCCTGAAGGGAAAAGCCGAAAGCATGCCTAGATCCGGCCTTAATCAGACCCCCCTCTCTGGTGTCCACTTTACATACACACACTGTAAAGCAGATGGATCTGTCTTTTGGTGCTGAGAGTTTGTTTTCCAGCCATGAATGAGTTAGAACAAATTCAGACTAAAAAGAAAAGTTTGGACCACAAGAAGCTTTATTGTCACAACAAGCATGAACAGAAACATGGCTGCAGAGGACAGGTCACACATTTTATTAAATATCTACTTCAGGGTTTCGGATGGAAGCCGGGGACGGAGGGCGTGTGGGGGGTCGGGAGGTTACGGAGGGTGGGGCGGGGCAGACAGCAGCACTGGAACAGCAGCAGCCTACAGATTTACAGTACGTTCATGTCACAATCAAGTTTCACAAGCAAAATGACGGCGCTGCACGGGAATGTGGAGCAGATGAACGCCTGCAGGCGGGGGCTTCAAATGGCCTTTATACATTCCTTTAAGGTAAACCAACCCCCCCAATCCCTCCTGAAGTTTCATTTCTTCATGGTTCACCACTGAACCAGAGAACTTGTGCAAAAAACAAAAAGGGTCCTGATTTATGATTGATCCAAATGACTGTTTCTCTGATATACCCACATACAGAATGGACCAGACTGAATCCTCATAAAGGACAGGGTCAGAGGTCGATGGGGTCAGGGGTCGATAGAGTCAGAGATCGATGGGGTCAGAGGTCGATGGGGTCAGGGGTCGATAGGGTCAGAGGTCGATGGGTTCAGAGGTCGATAGAGTCAGAGATCGATGGGGTCAGAGGTCAATAGGGTCAGAGGTCGATGGGGTCAGAGGTCAATAGCGTCAGAGGTCGATGGGGTCAGAGGTTGATGGGGTCAGAGGTCAATAGGGTCAGAGGTCAATAGGGTCAGAGGTCGATGGGGTCAGAGGTTGATGGGGTCAGAGGTCAATAGCGTCAGAGGTCGATGGGATCAGAGGTCGATGGGGTCAGAGGTCAATAGGGTCAGAGGTCGATGGGGTCAGAGGTCGATAGGGTCAGAGGTCAATAGGGTCAGAGGTCGATGGGGTCAGAGGTCGATAGGGTCAGAGGTCAATAGGGTCAGAGGTCGATGGGGTCAGAGGTCGATGGGGTCAGAGGTCAATAGGGTCAGAGGTCAAGAGCGTCAGAGGTCGATGGGGTCAGAGGTCAATAGGGTCAGAGGTCAAGAGCGTCAGAGGTCAATAGGGTCAGAGGTCAAGAGGGTCAGAGGTCGATGGGGTCAGAGGTCAATAGGGTCAGAGGTCAATAGGGTCAGAGGTCGACCTGTGGAATGATCCTTTCATTTCGTAGTTCAAGTAGGAATCTAATAAAGCTGCAGAAATCTGAGCATGGGTCCCTGGAAAACATAGGAGGGTCAGCCAGTGCAGGGGGAGGCTCCCACCCTTTGCACAGAGGTGCATGAGTGTGCACGTGCACAGAAACACTGTGTAAACATCATAGAGCTAACACCTTCAGGCTTCCACCATTTTGGCAGCAGAAGAGGAAAGCAGGAAGGACTCTGCAGCAGACAGCTCAACACTGACCTTCTCTGAGGATGTTCTTACAGCTGCAGCGCCCCCTGCTGTCCCAACACAAAAATACATCAAGAAATACTTGCATTTATCCAGAAGTGTGCAGTGCAGGGTGGGGCGGGGTGAGCAGGTGAAGACAGTGCAGGTTAGCGGGGTGTAAACGAGTGATCACAGTGGGGGGTTGTCTTGAAACACTAAATGCAGCACGCTTCTGCCTGAGCTTGTGGTGGGGGCGGGGCAGCCAGCTGAATCTTTCAGTCACCTGCAGCTTTCAACCAGTCTGTCTGCAAACTGCCGGGCAGTTTGGCAGGACTAGAGTTGATGGGATGGAGGGGGGCACAAGCAGCAAATGATGTAAACGAACAGAGGGGGGGTGTGGTCTGTGGACATTTAGGAGTGCTCCAGCAACCACTTGAAGAGGGGGGGTTGGTGGAGCCCTGCTGCCTCCGGTGGCTCCTCCTCTCTGGTGTGGAGGGGTCGGTGCACCTGGCTTTCTTCACAGTAGCGCAGCAGCGAGTGCAGCAGATCGCCAACCTTCCACCTCCTCTCTCGCAGCCTTTGCACCACAACCGGCAGCTGGGGGGGCACAGAGCTACCCTTCATTTGATGTTTCATGATCAGTTTGCTGACTCAGCAGTTCAGGGTTTAGAGCAAGTCAAAGCCTAGAGGGCCTGGATATGCTTTCCTACATCCCCTGCTCTGGCATGTTCTAACTGGCTGGACACACCTGGATCAGGTAATCAGTCATGAGAAGGGCTTGGATATCTGAAAAATCATGCAGACGCAGCGGCCCTCGAGGCCCGGAGTTTCCTATAGTTTAGATGGTGTTTCTGGATGGATCGGAGGGTTCAATATGGTAGTCAAGCTGTGACCACTGACTGTATCAGAGAACTGGACTGAGCGAGTCTGATGCCATTCATAGAAAATGGTTCATCTCTGGCTTCAACATACAGATACAGACATCGCCATGTTGGAGCCAGACAATGTTAGTGAACGGTGATTGGTCCAAGTCGGCCTGAGTCAGCATTTTTATATCAACTCACAATTATGAGTCAGCTTGTTGGAAGGCTACACAAAATCTGTCAATCAAACAGTGGACGTGGGGGGCCAGTAGGCTCCGCCTACTTTTAATCAAGAGAATCTGGCCACAGAGAAAAAATTGATAACCAGGAGTCCCTCCCCTGCCGGAGCTGGTCACCAAAGAACATCATTTGTATCCAAAATCAGGAGTTCTTCGACCAGAACTCCTGATTTAAGATTTTGACCTTTTTTCACTTTGACATACAGACGCTTACACGATCAGCTGATTCACAGAGAAAAAACAGCATCTCTCCGGCTTTTTCTCTGGAGGTAAACTGTGTCATTTTACAAGTGCAAACACTTGTTAATATTGACTTGAAAGAAATAAAACGATGAAAGTTCTCTGTCCATTTGAAGCTCATCTTCACACTAAACTGTTAGACAGTTTATTCACATTTCTAAGCTTAGAAGCTGAGAGTTCTGAAAAGTTTTTAAAGTGTCATTTTTGAAAGCGTTTTCTACAGCTTCACGCAACCGACTTAAGTTGTAAAAATTTGCACTTCTGAATAGGGAGTTTTTCTGGCGCCATCTTGCGTGTGACCAGAGGCCCCTGATTGGACAGTTTATAACTTGAATAACTTGCGATAAAGAAAAAATATCAAGAAAAAAAAACTTATTAAGTTAAAAAATGTATCAGAGCAATAGAATGCCTGAGGATCAGCTGTTTATCTCTCTATTGAAGTCTATGGGATTTTAGCTTCTTAGAACCAGCAGGTACTTCCTGTTTGAACTGCAAGGGGGAGGGGTCACTCAGTCCAGTCCTCTGATACAGTCAATTGCTGTGAAGTACTCCTTTATCAGCCCTCATGGCTTCATCACTCACATTCTGGTTCAGTGAAACCATAGTGGACGACTCAAACTAAAGTGTTTGAGAATGAAGTTCACTTTATCAAGTTGTGATGTGTTTGCATTCAGTCCTGCCCCCTCCTGGTGGTAACATAGTTATTACAGCAAACATTGTCCTGACATGCATGTGTATCATTGACTGAAAGACCCCCCTCCCCTCCCCCCTCCACAGGTGTGTGCACATGGAGATGCTCACCTGCTGCAGCTCTCTGTCGGGGAACAGCTGGATGTGCGGCACGTCCGCCACAGAGGCCGCCGCCCACTGCAACATGCTCCTGAGCTGGGGGTCACCCCGGTGCTGGGTCACCTCGGAGTTCAGCACGAGGAGCGTGGCTCTGGGAGGGGGGTCCACACAGAGGGTCCCTGCAGCACAGACCAACATGAGAGGTCAGCTACAGCTCCTCCCCCTCCAACCTGGACTCCAAACGTTCTTAACCCTGTAACACCAGAGCTCCAGTATTTGTTCTCTGATTTACTGGAACTTTTCAACCATTAACCCCATCAACGTCATTCCAGCAGATTGTGGAGGAGAAAAGCGGCTCGATGGAAGTTACAGCAGGTTACAGGTTTTTTGTGTTTACGCGTCACCGACGACGCCTCAGGTGTTACAGAGTTAATGAGCACCCCCCACCCGGGGTCCACCCGCTACATCTGAAGTCATGGTTAGGGACAGAAGGTTTTCTCACCACTGGACTCCTCCCTCAAGTCCACCTCCTTCTCCTCTCCATTGTCACTGTGGACGACACACATCATCATACAGACTGAGGAGGGGAACGGCGTGCACAGACACATGACCTCAGCAGCTTTACTGACACTCTACTATTCTTTCAGTTGACAGTCTGAACTGTTCCAGCGAGTTGGTGCGGGCCGCTGAAGTCCACATGAACATCGGGCCTAGCACAGCAAATGTTTGCATGGGACGTTTCCCTGGTGGAAAGCTGAACATAGACACGCCCACTGCAGCTTCTGCTCCTGGTTGGATGCTGGCACAGATCCTCTCCAGCTTCACGGAGGAGACTCAGACGGCTTCAGAGGGAGTTGTTCTCATCTGAAGGTGGAACTGCATCTGACACAGCAGCTGTCACATTACAGCTCCATCTTTGCCCATGTGGGAGAGCTAAAACCCCACCAGCAGCAGTGTTGGGGGTAATTCATTACAAAGTAATAATTACTGTAATTTAGTTACTTTTGTTAGCAACAGAGTAACATAAGGAATTGCAGTTCAAAGTTCAGAAATGACATTACTAGAGTACAGAAACCATCATGACTTCATTACTCACATGTTGGTGCAGTGAAACCATCGCTGACTAATACATCAGTTTACTACTACCACTAATAAATTTTCCTGAACACGAGTTATGGAAGCATTTCTCCTGTTGGTAGCTCCAATGTTATCAATAGAACTTAAATAATATAGCCACAATGGTATATCTCCCTAATCTACAGTATATTTGTGAGCATAGATGACTACTCTGTTCCTATAGAGTCCCTATCCTGGATGTTAAGTCTCCTCTCATTTTAGATTTCAGATATTTACCTATTCCATCATAACTGATTTAATGGGGTACTACAGCTTGAGGAGAATCTTTTTAAATGTAAAAACTGGTCAGTGGAAGCAGAAAACATCAAAAACTCAAAAGACTGAAGCCTCTGGAGCAGGTCTCTTCTAAAAATAGCACAACTCACCTGTGAGCTGCGCATTGACTGTACATAACAACTGGACTGACACCCCCCCCCCCCCTACTTCCGTGTTCCAAATAGGAAGTACCACTGGGCTCCAAAAAGGCCAAAGTCCCATTGACTTCCATTGAGAAACAGACAGTTATTTCTCAGTCATTTTATACGTCAGAATAATCATTCTTCCTCTGCTGCTTTCTGATTAACTTCTTTTTTCTAATCCTAATTTTTTTTTAAAGATTTTTTTCCATTATCACAAGTTATTAGAGTTATAAATTGACCAATCAGTAAGTCCAGTATTTCTACAGTCAATGGAGCTGCGTCTAAAATTACATTTTATTCCGTTGTTATTTTTTTTATTACACATCCATTTACACAGATTTAAAAATTAAAACCTCTTAAAAATATGTTGATGATACATGAACCGTACATAAGTTTAGGCGACCTCTGACCTACTCCAGTTGAAAGAACATTCATTTAGTTAAAAATGCTGCAGATTTGGTCATTGGTTCAAAATGTGACAAGATTTGTTTAAAAATGAGTAAGTGGATTTTCTTTAACATTACAAAATTGATAAACATGGTACAACATAGTGAAAATTGGACAATTTTCCCATGAAATGTAAATGATCATCTGAAAATGTAACAATTACTGAGATAAAGTTCTGAATATTGATCATCGTTCCCTAGCTTGTTGTCATTGTTGATAATTATGGTGAGAAATCAGTGTCTTTACATAGAGGAGGATCATTATTCATTATATCGCATGATTAATAATGTGTAACTAATGGTTAACTAAGTAAATGTGTTTTCAAATTTCAAATTGGTAGCCCTTGGTATGACTCAGTACCCATGAAGTAGCTCTCAGTTTCAAAAAGGTTTGTGACCCCTGCTCAGGAGCCTCTGGAGACTAGAATAGACATTTCTTTACATTACTAATGTTATACAGTTAATCAAAAATGTTTATTTTATGACAGAACATTGTGCTTTATTTCTTCAGGATCAACAGGTAGAAACAGGGAGAGAAACGAGACGAAAAAGAGAAAGGTCATAATTGCCAGATTTCATCATTGAGAAGCAAAGGTCAGCAGGAGAGAACAGGAGAGAAGGACTGAGCGGCAGCCGTCAAGTCCACAGTGAGCTCTCCAGATCTAGGGATGTGTGTGAGAATGGAGGAAGTGATGCAACACTCCAGTGTAACGGTAAGAAGTTGGTAGTATGTGTCATCAATGCTGAAAAAGCTCTGTTGAATGTGAAACACAAGCTGTGATCAAACTGGACTTTTCTGTTCCTTTGATGCCGATGAAGAATCTTAAAACTGCTCTGTCGTGATTGAAACCTCATCACAGTGAGGGTGACAGCATTTCCAGTCCTCTGTAGTTCTTTATGTAAATCAAAAGGTAAAGCTAAGATCTGCATCATGTCACACGATGTCACAAACATTCATCCAGTTGATTGACAGGTAAAATTGGACCCTTCCTCTCTCAGGTTCAGAACCAATGACCACCATTTCGTCTGGGTTGAACAGCAAAAAGTTCTTTCCAGCAGGTTTCTTCAGGCAGACCTACCTGTCTGACGGGGAGAAGGACAGACGCTCCTCACAGATCTCCCCCTCCAGACCCAGACTACTCCAGCTGCTGCTGTTTCCATTACTGCAGAGAAAAAGCAGAAGGTCACAGTTTCCCCATTCACCTCCACCAGCATGTCATGTTTACAAATCAGGCTGAGGACCATTTGGGGAGGAGTGTGAGGAAAGATGATGAGTGACAGCAGACCCATCAGCTTTCACTGTCTGAACTGTCCTGAGGCCCAGTTTTGCTGTCAGTGTCTGAAGAAACAGTTGTGGCACTGACATCCTGCCGGTCTTTGAGCAGCTCATCATGCAGAACATCAGTCAATTCCTCAACCTCAAGACCTATTCCAGTTTGTCTACAATCAATGCTCTCCATCCAGCCACAAACACCTGCACCAGAACTGTTTTAGAGTTTCAATCCAGCATTTAGAGCAAGCCTCAATGAAATTGAACATTTTGTGGATTTGCATTAATTGTACACATTTTGTGTCCTGACTGGCAGAAGGAGTTCATTAGAAATCCACCTCTGAGTTGTCATGGGGGCTGCACGGTGGCGCCGTGGTTAGCGCTCTCGCCTCACAGCGAGAAGGCCCCGGTTCGAATCCCGGCTGGGACCTTTCTGTGTGGAGTTCGCATGTTCTCCCCATGCATGCGTGGGTTTTCACCGGGGACTCCGGCTTCCTCCCACCGTCCAAAAACATGCTTCATAGGTTAATTGGTGACTCTAAATTGCCCCTAGGTGTGCATGTGAGAGAGAATGGGTGTGTGATTGAGGCCCTGCGACAGCCTGGCGACCTGTCCAGGGTGTACCCCGCCTTCGCCCATCAGTAGCCGGGATAGGCTCCGGCACCCCCGCGACCCCGAACGGGAAGAAGCGGACAAGAAGATGGATGGATGGATGGAGTTGTCATGGAAGTCCACTCTGCAGATATCCCATCATGCCTTTTTGTACACTCTCTCCTGCTAGCTTACAGCCCCTAACAATCCCAACCTAACATTAGCAGAGCGACAAAAATGGCGAGCGATATTAGAGCTATCAAACCGTAAAGTTTAAAGCCATATTCTAGCTCAGTCAGATGAGGAAACAAAGACGATGGATCTTTTCGTCTGCATGTGGGTGCATCAGAATAGAGCAGGGCAGGGAGACTTTGGCCCGCCCATTTCCCTTGCTGTGTCACAACAGAGCTTGTTCAGACGACATTTTTTCATTTGCTCCTGATTCATCTTTCTGCTGCAAATATAATCACTGTCATTAATTATTTTGCTCAAGTTAAACGTATATCTCCTCAAAATATTGTACTTTTGTTACATTATGGTGATTCCTGTCTAACCTCATCTGTCAGTCTGTCCATCACCATTGCAAACAGGAAGGGGCTCAGAGCTGATCCCTGATGTAATCCCACCTCCACCTTGAACTCCTCTGTCACCCCTACAGCACACCTCACCACTGTCTTACAGCCCTCATACATGTCCTGCACTGCTCGGACATACTTCTCTGTCACTCCAGACTTCCTCATACAATACCATAGTTCCTCTCTGGGCACTCTGTCATAAGCTTTCTCCAGATCTACAAAGACACAGTGGAGCTCTCTCTGACCTTCTCTGTACTTCTCTATCAACATCCTCAAAGCAAATGTTGCATCTGTAGTGCTCTTTCTTGGCATGAAACCATACTGCTGCTCACAAATGTTCACTTCTGCTCTTAGTCTGGCTTCCACTACTCTTTCCCACACCTTCATTGTATGGCTCATCAGCTTTATTCCTCTGTAGTTACCACAACTCTGCACATCTCCCTTATTCTTAAAAATGGGCACCATCACACTTCTCCTCCATTCCTCAGGCATCTTCTCACCACCTAAGATCCTGTTGAACAACCCGGTCAAAAACTCCACTGCCATCTCTCCTAGACACTTCCATACCTCCACAGGTATATCATCAGGACCAAGAGCCTTTCCACTCTTCATCCTCTTCAAAGCCCCTCTCACTTCACCTTTACTAATCTTTCTTACTTCCTGCTCCACAACCGTCACCTCTTCTACTCTTTGTTCTCTCTCATTCTCTTCATTCATCAACTCTTCAAAGTATTCTTTCCATCTTTCCATTACACCACTGACACCTGTCACCACATTACCATTCCTATCCTTGATCACCCTAACCTGCTGCATGTCCTTCCCATCTCGATCTCTCTGCCTTGCTAGTCTGTACAGGTCAGTCTCTCCCTCCTTACTACCCAACCTAGCGTACAAGTCATCATAAGCTCTTTGTTTGGCCTTTGACACCTCTACTTTCACCTTACGCTGCATCTCCCTGTACTCCTGTCTACTCTCCTCAGTCCTCTCAGTGTCCCACTTCTTCTTAGCTAGTCTCTTACTCCGTATACACTCCTGCACCTCCTCATTCCACCACCAAGTCTCCTTATCAACTCTCTTTCCTGATGACACACCAAGTACACTCCTACCTGTCTCCCTGATCACATTAGCTGTAGTTATCCAGTCATCTGGGAGTACCTCCTGACCACCCAGAGCCTGTTTCAACTGTTTCTTAAAAGTCATGCAACAATCTTCTTTTTTCAGCTTCCACCAGTTTGTCCTCTTCTCTGCCTTTGCCCTCTCTTTCTTCATCTTCTTCACCACCAGAGTCATTCTACACACCACCATCCTGTGCTGTCTGGAAACACTCTCACCAACCACTACTTTACAGTCACTGATCTCCTTCAGATTACACCGTCTACACAAGATGTAGTCTATCTGTGTGCTTCTACCTCCGCTCTTATAGGTCACTCTATGTTCCTGTCTCTTCTCAAAGAATGTATTCACTATCGCCATTTCCATCTTTTTTGAAAAATCAACCACCATCTGTCCTTCTACATTCCTCTCCTGGATACCAAACCTGCCCATCACCTCCTCATCACCTCGGTTTCCTGCACCAACATGACCATTGAAATCTGCACCAATGACAACTCTCTCATTTCCAGGGATGCTCATCATCACTTCATCAAGATCCAACCAGAACTTCTCCTTCTCTTCCAGCTCACATCCTACCTGTGGGGCATACCCACTAACAACATTGAACATGACACCCTCCATTTCTATCTTCAGACTCATCACTCTATCTGACACTCTTTTTACCTCCACAACACTCCTAACAAACTCCTCCTTTAGGATAACTCCTACTCCATTTCTCTTCCCATCTCCACCATGATAGAACAACTTGAACCCTGCTCCTAAACTTCTAGCCTTGCTACCTTTCCACCTGGTCTCCTGGACACACAGTATGTCTACCTTTCTCCTCTGCATCATGTCCACTAACTCTCTACCCTTTCCTGTCATAGTTCCAACATTCAAAGTCCCAACTCTCAGTCCAACACTAGTGACTTTCCTCTTCTCTCTCTCCCTACAAACCCGCCTTCCTCCTCTCCTTCTTCCACCAACAGTAGTCCAATTTCCACCGGCACCCTGTCGGTGAACAGCACCGATGGCGGTCGTTGTTAACCCGGGCCTCGACCGATCCGGTATGGATATCGTAGGTCTGATTCGCATATTTGATTTGGCAAGATTTTACGTCGGATGCCCTTCCTGACACAACCCTCTGTATTTATCCGGGCTTGGGACCGGCACAATGAAACCCTGGCTTGGGCCCCCTCGTGGCTACATTCCCCATCGTGGCTACAGTAATTCAACAATCAGCATGTGCTAGCATTAGTTCTGAGCTCCACCTAGTGCTGCTGCTGCAATGCAGCCTGAATGGTCATGTTTTATTTTAGTTTCATTTTTTTTCATGGGCTTATCAAAGTCTGTGTCTCACTCGTATGTCTGGGGGGGTTAAAGGGCGAGGTTACACTGCTCAGCACCATAAGCCACGCCAACAAAGAGGGATTTTTATTTTTTTTGCTTTTTAAAAGAAAGCTTCAGATCAACAGGAAAAATGTCTCTTTAAGACATTTAGGATGTGGAATTTTTGTTAAAAACTTCACAGTCCTAATTAAAACCTCACTGGGAATGTTTAAAGAAAATTTAAAAAATTGTTGTAGGGGGACTTCAAGTGTATTCCAATGATAATCCCTCATGAAAAACAACCCCAAAACTGTTTTGATCCGTTCATGCACCTCTGAGCATTCTTCTGAAAACCTGCATTGTAGGCCAAAGGCCCCTCCCAATCCATGAAAATCAGTGGGCCCCCACATTCATGCATATGAACGTGAAGGAGCAGCCCCTTCCGGGAAGAGTCTGCGCTGCCAGCACTGCCCCCAGGCTAAGAAACACACCCACTTTCTCCGTGGAGCTAGGCGGTAACTGGCAACTCACTTTCATTTTAGTTTCATATGAATTTTTTTGTCCTGAGGCTGGCTCTAGAATGATAGGAAACGAGAGGCACCCACAAGAAGCGAAGGGCGGAGCCTCAGAGATCCAGTCGTCTTATTTACTGGTAGGAAAATGAGCTTGTGAAAATAACTCGTATTTTTTATAAAAATGTTTTTTAGTGTGCCTAAAGTGATAGATGATCATCAGACTCATCATCCGTCCAAACGTCCACATTCCTGCAGCTCTGACCCCAATACGGCTGAATGCTCCACATGAGGGATGCTCCTCTTCCTCCTCCCACACTTTCCCTGGCAGCTACTCCACAGCGGAGCTCGCTAGCATACTACACTCCGCTCTCCAACGAACCCACACATTAGACACTTCAAAGGATTTACAAATCCCATTGCATGCACTCTTACAACAAGGGTCTAAAAAACCCAACTGCATAACACAACATTCTAGTAAACACTTAATTTCCCAGCACATACACCTCAAGAGCTCCTTGGTTCAGCACGCTACGGCGGAGCTCGCTAGCTTGTGGAGACCGGCGTGATCTGGCCCCGCGTGGCTAGCAAACAGACCCTGGCAAGCAGCGATCCACGGCCCGTGGCGCAGCATCCAGTCCAGCACAGCTAACCACCAAACTTCGGCGGACGACGGCCCAATACTGGGCAAGCAGCGACTACCGAGCCCGGAAAGCCCTCTTAACCTGGACTGCTATTCTGGGTGAGCGTAAACCAGCGCTTGTTGTAGCATGATGCCTCCTACCTCTTCGGCTCCCAGCCCTCTTTCCTGCCCCACTTGTCATATGTTTAGTCAGGATCCCGCCTGATTTAGTGAAGACAAGGGTCGTTGTGTTAACTGTAGCCTGATCTCAGACTTGCTGTCCAGGCTCGAACAGCTGGAAGCGTGTCTTAGCTTAATGGAAGCTAAACCAGCTAGCCATGTTGTTGTTATTCAGAGCGCTAGCCGCACTAGTAAAGCTAACTTAGATAGCATTCCACCGCCCTCTCAGCAGTCGGGGAATCCCCAGGATGAGTTTGTACCGGTTGGGAAGAAGTAAAGAGCAAAACCGAAGCACGTAGAGCGCCCGGAGCTCCCTGCTCGCCACAGCTCGGTTGAACCACATATTCCTGCTACTATCAGCTCTGGAGATTTCCTTCAATTCTTTGATAGTAAAATCTCAAATATTAGACAGAAGCTAAATGTGGTTATTCCCACTATCAGCCCAAAGCAGGCAGAAGTCGTAGAAATAAAGGCATCCATAGAAACGCCTGTAACATTAGACTGCTTTACTGCTGTGGACCAAGCAGAAATAGCATCAGTTATTACGTCTTCTAAAACCTCCACTTGTCTCTTAGACCCAATCCCCACTAAACTTTTTAAAGAAATCTTCCCCCTTATTAGTGAATCCATATTAACCATAATAAATACCTCTCTAGAGACTGGTTATGTGCCTCAGTCTTTTAAATATGCGGTTGTTAAACCTCTTTTGAAAAAACCCAGCCTGGATCCTGACATTCTAGCCAACTATAGACCAATATCTAATCTCCCATTCATATCTAAAATCCTAGAAAGAGTTGTAGTAAAGCAGCTGCAGTGCCACCTACAGGACAATAATCACTTTGAAGATTTTCAGTCAGGGTTCAGACCTCACCATAGCACTGAAACTGCACTGGTCAGAGTTACTAATGACTTGCTATTGGCTTCAGAAAAGGGACTAATCTCTATTCTGGTCCTGTTAGACCTTAGCGCAGCCTTTGATACCATCGACCACAGCATCTTACTCCAGAGACTAGAGCATGACATAGGGATCAGGGGATCTGCCCTCCAGTGGTTTGAATCCTATTTATCTGATAGATACCAGTTTGTTAATGTAAATGGACAGTCCTCTCATTGTACTAGAGTTAGCTACGGAGTCCCTCAGGGCTCAGTTCTAGGGCCCATTCTGTTCACGCTTTACATGCTGCCCTTAGGAAACATAATCAGGAAACATAGCATTAACTTTCACTGTTATGCAGATGATACACAGCTGTATTTATCCATTAAACCTGACCAGAATGACCACCTAGAGAAACTGAATTCATGCATCAGAGACATTAAGACCTGGATGACAATTAATTACCTCCTCCTGAACCCAGAAAAAACTGAGGTCATGATACTGGGTCCTAAACACCTGAGAGATGCTCTCTCAGATCAGATAGTCTCCCTGGATGGTGTAAATATTGCCTCCAATTCTTCAGTCAGAAACTTAGGGGTTTTATTTGACCAGGATTTATCATTTAAGGCTCACATATCTCAAGCTTGTAAAACTGCATTTTTTCATCTACGTAATATAGCTAGGATCAGAAATATGTTATCTAAAAGTGACGCTGAAAAACTCATCCATGCATTTGTTACGTCTAGACTGGATTACTGTAACTCTTTACTAATAGCATGCCCGAAAAGTTCTTTAAAAAGTTTTCAGCTTGTCCAGAATGCAGCAGCAAGATTGTTAGCAGGAACTAGCAGAAGAGAACACATCACTCCTGTGTTAGCTTCTCTCCACTGGCTCCCAGTTGAATTTAGAGTAAAGTTCAAAATCCTCCTGTTAACATATAAGGCTCTGAATGGTGTGGCCCCATCCTATATTAGAGATCTCATAGTTCCTTACCAGCCAATCAGAACACTTCGCTCACAGAATGCAGGACTGCTTGTAGTTCCTAGAATTTCTAAAAGTACAGTTGGAGGTAGAACCTTCAGCCATCAAGCTCCTGTTCTATGGAATAAGCTCCCAGCTCATGTCAGAGAGGCCAGCACAGTTTCTACCTTCAAAACTAGCCTTAAAACATTCCTCTTTGGACAGGCGTTCTGCCAGGCTAGCTAGTAATCAGAGAATATTCCCTCTCCTGTGGTCCTTGTGAGGCTAGATTAATAAATTAATATTGATGCGTTTAAATATAAATTTAGATTTTCTATCATCGTTATTATTCAGATCAGCTCTGGGGTTCTGTTCTCTATTCTCATCTACTTCTCCTCTCTTCTATTCTTTATTATTTATTGTATTTAGTTCTCCATGCTTTTGTTGGTGCAGTTCCATTCACATGTTGTTCTTCTTTCCCACTCTCCTCTGGGGAGCGGGAGAGATTTCAGATCCCCGGTGGATCCCCCACGCTCCCACTCTTGTCCGTGGACCACGCCCCCGACACCATCATGCATCTCTGAGTGAGAGTGATTCCTGCTGGGTCGTCTGTCCTCCTGGTCGTGGTCTGCACTTCTTCTTCATCTTGATTATGGACTTAATCATCACTCGTCCCTCAGCTCCATCTGAATGAACTCTTTTAGATTCGTAGTTGTAGAAGCTAATCTTTCTTTAATAGTTCTGGTATCTCCTGTCCGTCCTGGGATAGGATCTCTCCCTCATGTGGGAATCCCTAAGGTTTCTTCTTTTTTCCTGACTCAGGTTTTTAGGAGTTTTTTCTTACCGGGAGGGAGGGTCTAAGGCAGGGGTCTTGTGATGGAGCAGCTCTGTCCCCCTGTCTGAGTGAGCGCAGTGAGCACATACACACACCTACTATGGAAGCGTCTGTGACTCAAAAATAAAAGTCAATACTGGAAATGCCATTTCATTTTCAAAATGTACCTGCATCAAAACTGCTTTTTCCTTTTCTTCTTCAACTTCGCTCATTCTGTAATTTACCAAAGAACTTTTGAAAGTAAAATTTTAAATGCCATTTTCTTTATCATTTTAATTCTGTCACAGAATGAGCAGAGTTGAAGAAGAAAATGAAAAAGTTGTTCTGAGATTTGCGTTTTCATTTTATTTAAGAGAAAAATATTGCAGGTACATTGTAAAAAGGAAAAAGCCTTTCTGTTTATTCATTTTAATTTTGAAATTTGATATTTCTGATTGAATTTTTGTACAAAATTACTACAAAAGTTTTGAAAATGGAATGTCAAATGCAGTTTTATTCATCATTTTAATTAAGTTACAGAATGAGCTGAGTTTAAGAAGAAAATGAAAAAGTAGTTTTGATAATTGCTTTTTAATTTCATTTAAGAGACGTGTAATGCAGGTACATTTTGACAATGAAATAACATTTCCAGTATTGACTTTTATTTTTTTTTCTGAGTCACAAACGCTTCCATAACCTACACGCTGACGGTCATCCATGTCATAAACAAACTGCTGTTCTCCAACCACATAGTCTTGGAAATTATCCTCCATTTCTTACAGTTTAGACCTTGGGTGCACACTTGGTCATCGCTAGTTTTATGCATACACACACATACAAATGTTTACTCACCGCGGCTCTGCATCACGGGATCTTAGCCACACCCCATTTTCTTCCTCCTTCACTGGATTTGTTTTTCCTGTTTATCTCATTTTTATGTCCAGTTTGAGACAGCTGTTTCTAATTTAAATTGTTTGGTTTTTGTTTCTTTATTTATTTTTTAAAGGAATCAATTGTGGTTGAAATACTGTTAACTAAAATGTGAAGTTAAAAGAAGAATTCATTGAAACGAATTGTTGAAATGTAGTATTTTCTGGGATTTAATATTCTGGGTAAAATGCCTAATTGGGTGGGAGTGGTCAGAAGAGGTATATAAGGAGGTACTTCTCCCTCACAAGGGAAGTGAGAAACTGAATGAACAGAAAAACAGGCAGAAGAAGTCCCACTCTGAAATCTAAACACAAAGGAGGTGTTCAGACAAAACTTGTTGGATTAATTTTTTTTATGTCTGTCATTTTGCCGTTATCCCTGATTTATTTTTGTACACCCCAAAGACTTTATTAAAAAGAAAAAACACAATGGAATCTCTCCTGGCTTGCCTCCTGTTTTGATGATTTTCCTGGACTTGTTAAGAGAAACCCACAACACTTCTGCACAAAACCTGGGAGTTGTGTACCTGTCACTGAGATGAAGAAAGCTGCTGTTGTCATCAAGGTGATCATCTTCAAAACTCAAGTTGGACCAGCTGCCCAGACTGTCGTCTCCAACACTCAGCTGCTGGGACAAGGTGGACTCAGTAACATCCCTCCCTGGTGAACTAAAAGACACAGGACGAAAGGCATAGCAATCTGTTCAGATCTAGCTGTACAATAAAAAATGCACATTTAGCTGAGTGTACCAGTGGGTTAAAACCTGAGACAACGATATTTGTGAGTTGATTTTGCAAAAGACAAGCAGAGTAGACAAAAGCTCATACACAAATGAGTTTGTGAATGTACCTGAAGGCAGACGCCTGACAGACGTTGGACATCGCTGACGTCATAATCTCAGCAGTCAGGCTCTCGGCGTAGCTATGACCATCGTGGCTGATGCCACTGTCTGCGTTGAGGCTGGTGTTGCTTAGCTCCCGTTTAGCTGTCTCCATTGCGGCTGACACCATTTCTTCAGCAAACACTGCTCTGTGGTCTAGGTTGATGTGGATTTGGGGAATCTGCACACTAGACAGACGATCAGGTGCTGCCAGAGATTCTGCATCTCGTTTTTTTCGTTGAAATATGGGCAGGCAGTGCTGTTTCGTTAGCTTGGTACAATAGGGACACTCTTGAAGCTGACAATAACGACAGGTTCGTTCTTCTAGTTGCTGCGCCCCCACTGTCCTCTCGTGGAACCTCCAAGTGTGGGACTTCCTGTCGTGGCCATGGCCCTTAAGGGGCTCCCGCGGTATATATCCAACAGAAGTCAGACTCATTTTTAGGGTGTCATCCACTATCTTCCTTGCATAATGCTCAATCACTTGCATAACTCTGCCACTGTACCCTACATCATGCAGGCTTCCTGTGCTGTGGTACTGTCTGTTCCCACTTTCTTTGGACAATACTGGGGAGGAGAAGGAATTCCTGATACAATTGTCTGTCACTTCTTCATGTGTAGATTTCTTATAAAGACATGAGTCAGTGAGGGACTTTGGGAGTCGCACTGAGGACACATGCAACTTGCGTGTGACATCACATGTGATGTTATAAGCTAAAGACTCTGCAAAGTTAACAAGTTCTGTGTAATTCCTTTTGTTCTGTTCTTCCAAATCCTTGCAACAGCACAGAGTTTCATCAGCAGTCTGAAAAGACACAGACTCTTTTCTGTCTTTGGGTGATAAGACCTGATGACCGGAAGCTTTCAGTTTAGAATTAGAAGAGTGCAGACGGGTGTTAGAGCATTTCTGCTTTATCTTATGACTAGCATGACCCAAGCCCAGTTTTATAGAACGGTAAGCCAGTCGACTTGCATACTGATCCAGGACCAACTCTCTGCTGCCACCCTCCTTTTTCAGCACTCTGATGAGGTAGCCAGCATACTCATCTGTCACACTTTCACAGCTGGGATATTCAGATGACAGACCAGAGCTAGAGCTGGAGATAACACTTGAATTTGTATTGGTAAACCTGGATACTGAGGTGGAATTCAGGTCATTAGACCAATGCTCAACCAGTCTGCCTAACCTGCAGTCTCTGCTCTTATCTGTATCAGGTAAAGACTGTTGTTGGTTAAAATGAAGTAAGCCTTCTGAACTTGATCTTTCAAAGCTTCTTCTTCGACGTGTTTTGCAGTATGGACATTGCTTTCCAGAGCCTACCATACTTTTCACATCGTTAATGACATCTCCAGCTACTTCACCAGCATATACCCACAAAGCGTTTAGTGTCTGCTCCGAGAACTGAGCCACACTGTCTGCTGTTCTTTCACTGCTTTTAATAACATTCTGATCTCCTGATCCCTCCAAGGTGTCAATTTCTGTTGCCATAGAGACGATGTGACATGCCAGTCGCTTAGCATAGTGGAGGGCTTCATTGTTGGATATTCTGCAAGACAATAGTCGCTCATGTCTGGCATTCTCTGACTCTAAGCATTTCTTAGTGATACTAACACTTTCTTTGTCTTCTGGTTCTTCATCTTCAAAATCTTCAATACTGTCCATCTCCTCAGAGAGAGACCTTATCAGACTGACCATGAATTCGGCTTTGTCTGCTTCTGGTGTATTGGATTTTGGCTCAGGACCAGGCTCATGTTGATAGTGAGGAGTTGGAGGTGGTGTTGCAGGAGAAAATTCCTTGGCAAGCTTGCTTTTTAACTTCTTGGAGAACCATTTTATTTGTCTCTCATTGGAGACTTCCCTGAGCTGTTGAGGAGTGGACGGAGGAGTGCCTGGAGTATTGCCAGATTTCTGACAAGACCCTGGAGCACAGCAAACCAAACGATTGGATATTTTGCTGTGTTCAGTTCCAGCCTTCCTTGGCAAATCAAGGTTGTCAGTCATTACCTGATGTTCCTCAGCAACACCCATACATTCTGGATCCACCACACTGGGAAGTCTCCCAAGGTCAGAGGAGCCCATTTGAAATGACATGAGAGAAGCATGACAACCAATATGTGGCGAACACAAATCTCTAGACCTCTGCCTATCACCTGCCAGCTGAGGAGATTCTGCATTGCCTTCCTTTGACATACTGCCTTTTTGTCTTCCAACTGAATGTGTCAGTACATTTGCGTAGTCATCAACACTCTTTATCTTGGAGGCAGTTATAAGCCCACAAGCCTCAGTCACTATTATGTCTACCATGTTGCCAGAGAAGTTTTGGAGTTGAGACCATTGGTGGTCCCCTCCTGTTATAGTGATCTGGCTTTCAGGGCAGAAGCTATGAGGGATTGTAGATGTGGTGCTTTCAAAACCCAGTGCAGTTGCTCTCTGGTGGGAGAGTTTTGAACTTTCTGTCAACTTGGACTGACAGGTCTCTTCATTTTTCTGAAAATGGGAGATGGCTTGACCTGCTTGTGGCACAGGTATACAGCTAGCTGTGCCTGATACTGAGAATAAAGCATTTTTTACAGTGAAAGTAACACTTTCTCTAGAGGACCCCTCAGTGGAGCCTGAGTCTGACATCTGGTGGTTAGCAAGGGAGCTGCAAATGTGAGTGCTGCTGCTCTGTGGACTAACATAGCAGATATTGTCCAAAGAGACACTAATGGCTGCTTGGCTGGTGAAAGTTACATTAGCCTTGGACAACTCTATAAAAGCGTCTTGGATTACAGACTCTGACAAGTCCAAAGCATAAGAGGAGACAATCTTTCCCTTTTGCCCCTTCTCCTCTGGCTTTTGGCCGAAAGACCAATCCTTAGGAGTAAGGAGGTTAGAAGTGTGGGAGAACTGACACACTTCCATCAAACCTTCAAACACCAATTCTTCAGCTAAATCACTGGCAAATTGTGTCACCATGCTGTGGAAAGTCTGTTTTCTCACGGTGAGGAACTCCTTCAACGCACCAGAAATAGCCTCACCAACAAGAAATCCGGCTAATCCATCGATAGCTCTCTGCTTTAACACATGTTCATGTCGCATTCCTATTTCACGGAAGGCCATCTGAAAAATCGAAGAGGTGAGCCTAGCAGCTAGCTGACACAAGGTGGTGGTGCAAGAGGATACCCCCTTTTGAAAGTCTCGCAAGGCACTGCCTAGGCTCATCTCAACTAGGTCAGAAGCAAACTTCTGTATGCCATCCTTCAGAGACTGGGACTTCTTCTGCAGCTTGGCCACCGTTACCATCTCTTGCATGTCTGACAACTTCATAAGGTAGCCTGATGGATTTGAGAACTCCTTGTGGCAGACACAGCTTAGGTTCCTGTTTTCACTGATATCAACAGCAGACTGGTAGCCACATACAGATCCCAGAATTTCTTTAGACAGACTGCTTGCAAAATCTGAGTAAGTCTTATATAGAGAGCAGACATGTCGAGGTTTATGTATCTCTGCATTGTTCTGTCCATCCCCATCCGTCTTCCAGAAGTATTCAAGTGGTCCACCTGACTCTACCAGAGGACTGAAGGCAGAAGAACTTACAGGACTGAAGAGAAGACCTCCATTATCATCAGAAGGGGTTTGTACCAGCCGTGGAGAGTCTGGGACATCAGAGTTAATTGTGTAGGGAGAGCCAGGTTTCAGAGGAGTGGGTTTTTTCACATTGGCTGGAAGAGTTGGCCGGTCAAAAAAGTGGAGATTCAAAACCTTGGTTGAGCAACCCCTGGACACATATTTAGACACTGGTACACTGGAACAGACTTCAGTAGTTTCTTTCTGTTTGCCTGAGACACTGGTGGGGTCAAAGGGCAGAGTGAGTGTACAGCTATCTGAGCTCAGCTCCTCTGGATCATCAAACTGGTCAAAACTGTCAAAGAACTCACTCACTTCAGAGTCTGAGTCTTCTACCCGGTCCCTAGGTCCCCCAGGTACCTGAGGGATCTCAAGCTTGGCCAACAGGCTCTTTTGGTAGCCTATGTCATCGAGGAATATGATGGGACTGGGGCTTGAACAGTTGGACTCCTCAGATTCACTGCCTTGTATAAAACACGATGGTAGAGGTGCTCCAGAACTGCAGTGAAGCCACTGAGATTCGACCTCTGATGACAAACCCTCCATGGTGATGGGTAAGTCTGGTCCAGGTCTGATCTTCGATGAAGTTTTCTTGGACAATGAGCTTGTGATAACACGAGCATGGGACAGTTCTTTCTTTCTCTTGTGGCATGGAATAGTCTGTGATGCTACATCACGCTTTTTGAAATGACAACAAGCTGTGGGAATAAATATAAAGGCGACATGAGAACTTTCAAAAACAACTAGGTGAGAAAAAAATAAAATAAAATCCCAGCAACTATCCCAAACAAAACGCACAAACAAATACAATTCTCACTTTATGGATTTGTAAAACAAAAAGCTCAGTAAAGACCCACCCCAATGAAAATAGTATTTTCAGGATTGTAAACATGTTCTTGTAGCATTTTTCTAATGATGGAGGACACATTTTAAGAAAGTTAAGATTACAACTGCATTTTTGAGTATTTATGTATTCAAAGAATTATGAATCAGGGGCGGATGAAAAAAGTACAGTAGGAAACAACTTGTAGTTGTAGCGTACAAACTAAAACTGGAGGGCCAGAAGCTCCCAGCTCCACTCCATTCTGATGCATGCACTTGTAGACAAATTGTTCCTTAGACGACTTTGTTTTTATCGTCTGAACTGGTATCTGGATCAAAACTGTACACCTGGCTAGCTCCAACATTACTCGCTTTTTTTGTTGCACAGCTAATGTTAGCTTGGGGTTGTGAGGGACTGTGAGCTAGAGGGAGAGGGTGTACAAGGCTCCCCCACGTATTTGCGTTTCATTACTTGCGGTTTCATGTATTCACCGATTTTAATTCAGCCACATGACTCTTCTGTTTTGTCACAAAAACTCTGACAACCCAAGAAACTTGTATTAAATTTTTGTGTCTGAAGGAGGTGCTGCGGTGCTGAGGTGTATCTCCGCTCCAAGAGGGAAGTGGAGAAGTGCATGCTGGCCCGTTGGTTGAAAAACATCCTGATGTGCTGAACAAGATAATTGAGGAGGATAGTTATTACACGGATCAGGGGTTTATTGTTCTTCTGGAAAAAGATGCCCTCTTACACTTATTTGATGAGGAGAAAAAAACACGCTCCTGGGTTTTAAGGCACAGAGACAGAGTGACACTCCTCATCTGCATCTTCAAGTATGCTGCTGTTCTGAATTAGAAAAAACACTCTTTATGTTGAGCAATACTCCAATGTTCTTCAATTAAGGTTTATAAAGTATGATCAGAGTGTTTTTGATGAGTACGGATCGGTAACAAACATTCTTCGGTTATGGGGGTGGGGGGTTAGACGGGGATGTGGGGGTTCTCCGTATTCACGGATTTGCGGTATTCACAGATGTCTTCAGTACCTAACCCCCTCAAATAAGGGAGGAATACTTTAAACAAGGGATTGGTGGGAAATTATCCAGGCTTACTCCGTGCCAACAGCTCCGCCCACAACTCAGAGGTGAGTTTCTAATGAATTCCTGCTCCCCTGCAGAAACTATGTTCTACAAAATAAACACACTTTTTTTATTTTAGCTAAAAACTTCATGATAATAATGAAAAGACCATTGGGAACACTTTGAAAAATAGATCAAAAGATGACTGGAGTGAGACTTTAAAACAGTGCACCAGTATTTATCTGGAAACAAGTTGAGATACATTACTGCAATTCGAAAATATTTTTCTTAGCACCAGTGGCGCCTCCAGAATTTTTTCATGGGGGTGGCCGGTGGGGGTTCACTTTAAATCTTGGGGTGGCATGCCAAAACCATGAGCTATATTTTCAAAATTAATTCTACGAAATGTAATAGAACAATCTGTAGAAAACTATCGAAACGTTAAGTGTCTACTGATGTACTTCGATGTATTGTGTCTATATTTCATGCTACTAATGTGCATAGATGAATAAAGGTACAGTTAACATTTGAGTTGTACAAAAATGTCGTTTTATTTTCCAATTAGGAATAACAATCGACTATGATGTTTGCAGATGATATTGTGATTTGTAGTGAGAGCAGGGAACAGGTGGAGGTGGAGTTAGAGAGGTGGAGGTTTGCCCTGGAAAGGAGAGGAATGAAGGTTAGCCGCAGTAAGACAGAGTACATGTGTGTGAATGAGAGGAACCAGAGTGGAAGAGTGAGGTTACAGGGAGAAGAGATAAAGAAGGTGGAGGAGTTTAAGTATTTAGGGTCAACAGTACAGAGTAATGGAGAGTGTGGAAAAGAAGTGAAGAGGAGAGTGCAAGCAGGTTGGAATGATGTGGGATAGAGGAGTTTCAGCTGAAATGAAAGGATAGGTGGAGAAAACTGTTGTGAGCGTAGCCATGTTGTTCAGCCTGGTGACAGTGAATATATTGGTAGAAGGATGCTGAGTCTAGAGCTGCCAGGAAAGAGGTCTAGAGGAAGACCAAAGAGGAGATTTATGGATGCAGTGAATGAAGACATGAAGGTGGCTGGTGTTAGATGATTAGATGGAGGAAGCTGATTGGTTGTGGCGACCCCAGAAGGGAAAAGCCCAAAAGAAAAATTATTTAAACACAGCCTAAGTGAAAAATGACAATCTGCAGGGAAAAGTTATAAACTAAAAAAAAGAAACTGATAGCAGATGAAGCCTCAGATCTACAGGTCCTCCACATCTCAAAAGAATTCACTTATACTTGGGTCATGTTTTGCTGCAACTGTGCGCTCAGCTAAGCCCCCACCCCCACCCCACCACCACCACCACCACGCACATTCGGCGCAGCCCCCGCCTGCCTGCATGCCTCGCAAATACCCATATATTAACCATTCACACACGGCTTGAGGACCAATAAGAGAGATGGCTAAAGTTAGATTTAAAAAAATAATAATAAAAAGAACAGGATCACATGATGGAGACAGCCAAAAATGTGCAGTGTTTGCTTGAAGTATCCCCCTTATTCATGGAGAACACCCCCTTCCCCTCGTCTCCGTCTCAATCCACCACCCCCAACAGCTGAAGAATGTCCATGACCGATCCATATTGCTCAACATAAAGAGGTTTTTTTGGGGGGGGCAACTCAGAACAATAGACTGTACTTTTCATGGTGAATGTCAGTCTCTCTTTCTCTCTCGGTTCCTTTAAACAACACTTTCTCCAAAATAATAAACACATGCTCTGGATGATAATTATCCTCCAAAATTATTAGGATATTTTCAAGCTGTTTCTGAGTCAGCTGATGCCTTTTCTCCATGTGGGTGTGTGCGCGCCTGTGTGTTTGTGCGCTTGCACACATGCTCCTGTGTGTGCATAGCAGACAGGCTGGTGTGCTCCTCTTCTCCTCTCTCCTCCTTGGAAATTACCCAGCACCTTCTGATGACTTAGGGGTGAAATGCATAACAGATGCAAGCACAGTTTATAGTGACCACTGGTGTCACCCCCTGCTGGCGCCACCGTTCAGCATAGATAATTACCCTTAATGATGTGGGTCTTAGATCATAGTTATTTCACAAAATAAATAAAGTTGAGATGGAGTTAAATATTAAAAGTAAAATACACTCACAAGGACTCTCTCCATTCTCATCCTCCTCTAGATGCTCCAGCGCTGTAAAAAAGTCATCCTCGATTGACGACACTGATTGGTTGGTATCATCTCCTTCAGGTTGGCTGGACTCAGGTGTTTTACCTTGTAGAGCCTGGAGCTCCAGAACGTAGCGGATCCCAGACATGTAGCCCCCCAACAGGCCCATCAAAGACACTAAACTGATCTGTGAATGGGCATTCGTGCTGGGATTCAACCTAAGAACACACAGAGTCTTTAAGCCACCCTGTAAGAAAAAAAGAAAAAGGGGAAGTTTTTTTAGGTGGGTTAAATGAAGAGAATACATACTTAATAAAACATGAAAATATTTACATCCTACATGCTCTATGTAGAAACACACCTGTTATATCTTTAAGAAGTTGTTAATTCTGTATTTCTTAGGTTTAGTTTGTAACATAATGCAATGGGTTGAGATAACGAATGTT
>NC_050516.1:23746499-23755738 GCF_002922805.2 Oryzias melastigma
CATCACAATAACGTCGTTTGGTACACCTTGCCTTAAATAATTCTGAAGTTGAAGAAAGAGTGAAGTCCTATGTGTACCTACAGTTTGAGCATACACATTAACAAGAGAGAGAGAGAGAGAGAGAGAAAGAGAGAGAGAGAGAGAGAGTCAAGTCTGTTTGTTTGTTTTTGTTTTGATGCCTTTGTAGCTCCTTCCAGAGGGCATCAGGGCAAACAAGTCCGAGCCGGGGTGTGAACGGTCCTTGATGATGTTTTGAGCTCTGCTGAGGCAGCATACAGCATAAATGTCACGTCAGGGTGGGGAGGGGACATCCTATGATCTTCTGCGCTGTGTCTACCACTCTCTGGAGCCTCTCCCTGTCTGTGACGGTGCAGCTGCCAAACCAATCTGTGATGCAGTATGCAAGCACGCTCTGGATGGATGACTGGTAGAAGGTCAGCATGAAGTTGAAGCAGAGACGGTTCTTCCTGAGGACCCTCAGGAAGTGCAGACGATGCTGAGCCTTTTTGATGACAGCTGAGATGTTGGCTGTTCAAGAGAGGTCGGCAGAAATGAGCTCGCAGAGGAACCTGATGGTGTGGACCCTCTCCATGAGCTCACCGTTGATGTGGAGGGGGGCAGGGTTGATGCTTTGCTTCCTGAAGTCGATGATGACCTCCCCGGTCTTCTTGGTGTTCCGAGTGAGGTTGTTCTCTGAAGACCATGTTGTCACTTTCAGGACCTGCTTCCTGTAGGCAGACTCCTCCCCTCTGGAGATGAGTCCAACCACTGTGGTGTCGTCGGCAAATTTGATGATCCGGTTACTGTGGTGGTCTGGACTGCAGTCATAAGTATGGAGGCAGTAAATGGTAAATGGCGTATACTTGTATAGCGCTTTCTACCCTCCTTCGAGGGCCCAAAGCTCTTCACAGCTCATTCACACATTCACACACACATTCATACACTGGTGGTGGCTCCACTACCAAACACTGGCGCAGACCTTCCACCAGGGGCAATTCGGGGTTCAGTGTCTTGCCCAAGGACACTTTAACACATGGGCGGGTAAGGCAGGAGTCGAACCCGCTCACTTCGCAGTACAGCAGAGGGCTAAGCACACAGCCCTGAGGAGAGTCGATGCTGAGTGTGCGGGTGGAGGAGAGGTGGGGGCCGAGTCTCACAGCCTGTGAGCGGTCTGAAAGGAAGTTGTTGATCCGATTGCATGTGGGGGGAGGGATGCCAAGAGTGACCAGTTTTTCACAGACTCTGCCTGGGATTATTGTGTTGAAAGCAGAACTATAATCCACAAAGAGCATCTGAACACAGCTCTGCTGCTGCTGCAGGTGGTTCAGTGTGGAATGAAGAGCTACAGCAATGGCGTCCTCTGTGGATCTGTTCTCGCAGTATGCAGACTGATGAGGGTCCAGGTCTGTGGGGAGATGATCTTTGATGTGTTGAAGGACTAGACGTTCAAAACACTTCATTATGACCGGAGCGAAAACTGGCAGAGCTACAGCAGGTCATGAGAGTACCCCCCCCGTCAACGCCCGGCACCTGACAGACGACCAGGCTGGTCTGTCCACTAATGTCAAAATCACTGTGTTACCCTCTGGAGGAGGGAGCCCTGTCACAAAATCCAATGAAATGTGGGACCAGGGCCTCCTAGGAACTGGTAGTGGTCGCAGGAGCCCAGCAGGAAGAGAGTTGGTGGGTTTGACCTGTGCACAATCAGGGCAAGCCAAAACACACTCCTGTACATCCTTTATTCAAGTAGGCCACCAAAACCGTTGTCTGACTACAGCACAGGCTCTCCTCTGACCCAGGTGACAGTACATACGTGAGGCGTGAAACCACTGCATTACCTTTGCCCGAAGGTTCTCTAGGACATAAAGGCATCCAGTGGGACAGGGGGTTGGGGGACATTGAGCCGTGGTTAGCTGCCATTACTTCCTCCTCAATGTCTGTGTTGGTGACAGCTAGTCGCACAGAAGGAGGAAGGATGTATTCAGGAGTTAAAGTCACTGCTGTTCCGTCATCCCACCTTGATAGTGCGTCTGCATAGTGTTCTTTGAACCTGGCCTGTATGGCAAGGAAAAGGTGAAACGATTAAAAAACAGACCAGCGAGCTTGACGTTGGTTTACCCTTCTGGCTGTCCACAAGTACTCCAGGTTCTTATGGTCAGTGAAGACAACAAAAGGAATCTCAGCCCCCTCCAGCCAGTGGCGCCACTCCTCCAAAGCCGCTTTGACTGCCAGTGGCTCCCGATCTCCCACATCCTAGTTCCGTTTGGAGCTGTTTAGACACTGGGTAAAATGAGAAATGATGGCTCCAATCCCTTCATTAGATGCGTCCACCTCTACCAGAAACTACTTGGTTGGGTCTGGTGTTGTCAATACTGGAGCTGAAGTGAAACATGTCTTTAACTCATGGAAAGCTGCTTCAGCAGCGTCAGTCCAGGAAAAAGTTATTTTGCAGGATGTCAGGGCATGCAGGGGAGAAGCTATCTTACTGTAGTTCCATATAAAATGGTGGTAAAAATGTGCAAAACCCAGGAACCTTTGAAGCTCCTTACGGCTGTTTGTCTGGGCCACTCCAGCACTGCTTGCACCTTTGCTGGGTCCATCTTGACCTCTCCTTCTGAAATGACAAGTCCCAAAAAGGAAGTTTCTCCACTTTAATGTAGAGATGATTCTGCAGCAACCTAAGAAGAACCTTGCGAACATGATTGATGTGGTCTGACTCTGAGCTGGAGAAGACCAAGACATCACCAAGGTAAACAAATACGAATTTGTTAAACATGTCTCTCAGGATGTCATTAACCAGGTTCTGGAAGACTGCAGGGGCGTTGGTCAAGCCGAATGGCATGACCTGGTACTCGTAGTGACCAGATGGTGTGTGGAACGGAGTCTTCCACTCGTCACCAGCTCTGATACGGACCAGGTGATAAGCATTGCAGAGATCCAGTTTCGTGAAGATCTTGGCACCCTGAAGGAGTTCGAAAGCAGAAGACATGAGAGGTAAAGGGTACCTGTTATGTACAGTTACCTCGTTAAGGCCTCTGAAGACAATACAGGGTCTCAAGCCCCCATCCTTCTTTTTGACGAAGAAAAAATCTGCTCCTGCAGGTGATGAGGAAGGTCTGATCAACCCTGCTGAGAGAGACTCCTCAATGTACTTTTTCATCACTTCCCTCTTAGGACCTGAAAGCAAATAGAGTCGACCTCTAGGGAGAACTGCACCAAGCAATAGGTCGATAGGACAATCATACGGGCGGTGCGGTGGCAGGGAAGTGGCTTTTACTTCGTCAAACACCACTTTGAGGTCATGGTAGACCGTTGGGACTTTGGACAGATTGGGATATTTCTCTACTACAGTGTTAACCTTGTGGGCAGAGTCTCTTCCCATGGCACAGAGGCAGTATGTTGGGCACTCTGGGACCCAGGCAAGAATCCTTCCAGTCCTTCAGTCAACCTGCAGGTTATGTTTACTCAGCCATGACAAACCAAGGATCACAGGGAGTTCAGTCTCTTTCATGATGTGAAAACTAATGGACTCAAAATGACTGTCTATCTGCATTTTGATAGGTTCAGTGATGGAGTGACTGACTGTGATAACTCCTGGGTTGCCCTTAGGTCCATACTGGCTGGATCGTTCTGTCAGAATGCGGGGTAAAGAGCAGCCAAGGTTACCAGACCCAAGAGTGTAAAAAGAGTTTATTTTCTTCAAAGGAGCTTTGATGATGAGGAGGAACCTCCGGTCCACTGGGGCGTAGGCTTCGTTGTGACAGTGGCAGAATGGAGGGGGGGGGGGCAGAATTCAGAAGTGTTGGGTTGAATCCTTCCTCGTGGGTCCTGAGGTTGAAACGGTCTACATCCAAAACAAGAGGTCCAGTCAGAAAGTGTCCTCAAAAATGGGCTTTGAAATAAATGACTCACGACTGTGTCTGACTGACAGCACACCAAATTGAGTTTCAGTTGGAGGTCTTCCTCATCCATAATGTTTTTCAGGAACGAAATGAGCAACATTGATGTACAGTGTGCCCCCTCCCTACAATGGGATTTGAGGATTACTATGAGAAAGAGAATGAAATCTATTCTCTGTGGATCAGACGTTCTGTATGATGTTAATGCTTAACTTTGGAGACGTTTGTCTGCGGTTTCAAAAAAACGCACAGAGGCTAGACCTTTCTTGGACTGTGGAGCTGGTCTAGAATGGAGAAGGAAGACGACTCCTTCCCTCTACAAGTGTGGCAGGTGACAGAACCCTCTAGCCTGGGGTCACAGGTCCACACATCAGCAGCAAGATGTCTGGTAGTGCAAACGGCTGACGAGTTGATGTGCCAATGGTGTGAGCAGCTGATGACATGCTGATGAGCCTCAGACTGAGGCCAAAGCATTGCATCAAACAAACAGGTTAGTTGCCACTGCCGGGTGACCTTTCTGCCAGCAGTGCATGTTGTACTAAGGAGCAGAGAGGCAGTCTGGAGGAGGCAAAGCATGAGCTGACTTTGATACTATGGGAGAAGTGTTGTTTTTGCTGACCTGCAGCTCGGCGTCTCGATGTTCTACCAGTCTGCGGGGGTCTTTAAGTAGCAGAACCTCGTCGCTTTTAAGACTGTGAACATGAACAGACCTGAGAAGCTCACTCAGCCACCCAGGCAGGGATGACAGAGCCTGCAGATGACCAGAGGAGAAAACAATCATTCTTCAGTAAAACCCGTCAGCTCAACACTCGACTCAATGACTGAGGAAACAGGACCATACCTTTTGGGTGAGCTCCTCTCCTTCACATGGTCCAGGAAGACCCACAAAATGAATCTGAAAGAGCAAAGCTGATGTCAGAGAAGCCGAGCCCCTGAACACCACCACGACCTTTATAGTCACACACCTCCGTCACTCCTGCAGGGGGGTCTCTGGTTGTGGGTTCCAGTCCCACACTGCAGAGCTCCTTTCGGCTCCTGAAGAGGCTCTTTGCAGACTGCGCCCTCCCTTCGCACACAGTCTGCAGACATGAGGAGATGGGTTTAGTCTGGAGAAACTAAGGTGTGTCCATTCAGAGAAGTGGGAGAAAGCACAAACTGAGCTTTTCTGGATTATTCAAAAAAAATTTTAATATTAAAGGAACGCAGAAGTAAAAAAAACTTCGGCAGATACACTTCAGGTGTAGTACTACAAAGATAACTTCTTTTAGAAAACCTGTCCGATACTCTAGGCAGGACAGATATTACTTAAATATTTTAGCTGTCATGTCACTTAAAGATTTTTTCAATCAATTAGAATAACTTAAAAAGCATTTTATTACTGTTATGGCACAAAGTTGATAAAAAAAAACATTTTAGCTTGAAATAAATCTTCATGTAGATCATTATTACAATAAGTCATTACTATAATGCTTCAGGTTGAAGTTGAGTCATAGCAACTGGACTTAATTCTTTAAAGTCCAATTGCTATGAATCAACTTCAAGATGCCATGTATAAGATCCTTCACCAAGATAACGCTTGGTAGCAGCTTTTGCTTCAACAGCCAGTTTTGGCAGGAGCCAAGGTCGGTAGAGTACACACCTCTTTCCGTAAGGCAGCCCGGGACCTCAGCGTGACTCCTCGGATGCGAGCACAAGTATCCATGGTAGCATTCACGTGATTGGCAAGTCACCTGGAAAAAAAAAGAAGGTGACACAAGAGCAAGTTTTATGTTAAACAGGTTTGATTATTCACAGTTGAAGACTACAAATGGATGGCTGGAATATTAGGAAGCACTGCTTTTTGCTACATCTTTCTACAATACACAATCTTCAATAAATGAAAGTGACTCCATCCAAAACATGAGGGACCGCATTCTTAGCTAAGGGCTAGCTTTCCTGTCTGCCCTGCTGAGGTCAAAGCAGCAAATAGCTGTTTTCATTCGAAAACTAGCACACCTGTGACATGAGGATGAATTTTATTTCAGAAAGCAACAACTGCTTGAAAAAGAAAACTGAGCAACAAAATCAGGACAACAGTAGCTTTGAGAAAATAATAAATGAATAAAAAAACACAAGTCTTCCTACAGTAATTATTTTATTATCTACAGTATATTACAAGTATACGGGCGGCTGTGGTGTAGCGGTAGGGCGGTTGACTCCTGTTTGGAAGATTGCAGGTTCGATTCCCGCCTTGCCCACCCATGGTTCGAAGTGTCCTTGGGCAAGACACCTAACCCCGAATTTTATGTGAATGTGTGTGTGAATGTGTGAATGGATCTGTGACTGTGAAGCGCTCTGGGCCCCTGAAGGAGGGTACAAAGCACTATACAAGTATACAAGTATACGGCATTTACCATATTATAAGACTACTAGCCCTCTGGTATGCCCACCAAAAAATGATGGTTAGGTGGGGATGAAGTGTCTCTTCTTCTTGGTTGGTGGTTTTATAGATTTTTAACACAAAGATGTTTTAATTTTCTGCAAAAACTTTTTTTGAACAATTTATAACAAAATATAACAATTTAATGCCCTTTCCAACATTAGAATAAAATTAACAATTAATATGAACGTGTCTTTACTATAACATATTTTAAGGAAAAAATAAACAAAGCACCAGTTAAGAGCTAAAATGCAGAGCATGTCAAATGGCCTTCACACTTCAAAGAACAAAAACACTGGGAATAAAAATTCATGATACTGCATTTTAATCCTTTTTACACATGATGTAAAATTATTTATTATTATTTAGGCATAATATTAATGTTCAGACCAGGGCCGGATCTAGCCAGCAAACAGATTATTGGGGTGGCAAGTTTGGGGATGCTAAGTTGCGATGTAAAATCCTCCCAAGCCTATAAAAAGCCCCCCTGTGATAAAAATCTTGTTTTTAGAGTTTCTAACATGTCTGTGTGTCATTTTTCTCCTGAAAGAGAACAAATGTAATAAGAAATCATTTAGTTTTTTCATTTCTGAGTATTTCTCCTTTTAAATCAATCAAACTGTCTTGGACAGACTCTGTCTGAATGAATGATCTTCTTTCCATCAACAGCTCTGCTGCACATGCACTAAACCCTCATCTGTTCCTAGTGTCTAGTTCAGGTTCTGGAGAAGAGAAGATGGTATCTTCACATTGACTGCAGTCAAATGAGCCGCCGTTCACATTTCTGTGGTCAAATCAGCATCACTGGATTTTTGGTGTGAGTTTCATCCAATACTTACGGTAGCAGGACTGAGAACGCTGGAAAATCTCCACCAGACTCCACGGAGCTTCTTGATGTGACCACGGAAATGTGAACGGCGGCTCATTTGACCGCAGTTGGAAAGGATTGTAAATCAATGAAAGAGCATTTTGATGTTAGCTTTGATTATTTTATCAAGAACTCTGAGAAACCAATGATTGAATGTATTGATCACAGTCAATAAACATTGGAGAATTAGCTAAAAGAGTCTTTGGTGAACTGGAAGGAGAAAGAATCAGGATTTTGGAGGAAGTTCTGTCCATGAAGATCTTCACTTCCTCGTCCAGCTGACATCCGGACCAGAAATATGTCTGCTTATCCATCTCTTTTTGGTCTTTTTTAGAATATCTTTTTTATTTATTTATTACTTATTTTGAGTCATTTTTATTTATTTGATTTAGAGTTTATATTTTTTTTTTTTCCTTAAAATATATGTTATGTATTTTTTGTTGCTTTTTATTTATTTATTTTAATCTTCTATTTAGCTATTTATTATCTTCGGGTTTTTTGTCTTTTAATGATTTATTGTGTGTATTTTTGTCACCTTTTTTATTTCAATTTAGTTTATAAATACTAAACTGTTTAAACTATTAGAACAGCCAACATGCTTTCTTAGTAGAAGATGATAAAAAATAGATTTTTGTAGTCATCAGTGTACCAAACTATCAAACTGTTATGCAGAAACTTTTGATTCCTGTTTAAAAACTGTAAAAAAAAATATTTTGTGATAACAGAATTTATTTTCAGCAGAAGGAAATGGGTTCAAATCCAGCATCTGAAATCCTGTTGTGTAGTTTTGGTATTTTGTTGAATCTTTTCTTATTTTCACTAGATTCTTAACTTGAAAATACTAAACTCATAACAAAATTAAATTGAACTTTTCCAATTCCAGATATATCATGAACAACTTAACTCTAGAGTCAGCTAAACTGTATTTTGATGAAATGTTCATGTCACACTTATATTGCTCAACCAGCTGAGCATCAGCCAACATACCAACTCTAAAACCATCAAAACTCTCCACAAACAAGCTCTGAAAATATGCTGTAGGGCACATGATCATGCTGTAGCATCGCGAGACTGACAGGTGTGTGGGTGAGTAAATCTGGCGGCGCGTGAGTAGCTAAACAAACATTTCCAGCTTTTTTCATTATACCACTATATAAACATTCAGACAATTAACACATATTTGGAAAAGATTAATACGTTTTTGACAGCCTGGAAGACTTGGAGAAGTACATCGATGACTGCTTTGATACCGTAGTCATGAAGAAGGGCTCCTCCACCACGCCTTCCACCAAGCGGAACCGTCCCGAAGATTCTCCCGGGGCCGTCTCCTCCCCAGGCAGCGGAATCAGCAACATGTTAGATTCCATAGATAAGAAGCTCTCCAGCCTTGATGCCCGCCTCAACCTGCTGGAGATCCTCCACAAAGAGTTCCAGGGCCTGCGGGAGTCTCTGGAGTTCAGCCAGCAGCAGGTGCAGGAGTTAGCCGCGGAGAACCAGAGCCTCAGGGAGTCCGTGAAGGTGCTAACCTCCGACACCACCCGGCTCTCTGAGGAGAACCGAGTCATGAAGGAAACCCTCCTGGATCTTCAGGCGCGGAGCATGAGGGACAACCTGGTCATTTCGGGAATTCCGGAGGAGGCGGGGGAAGACCCGGAGGCCACGGTGAAGACCTTCATGGAGGCCCAGCTGAAGATCCCGAAGGAGGAGGTTCAGAAGATCACCTTCGACAGAGTCCACCGGCTCGGAGGGAAGAAGCCTGGAAGCCAGCGTCCGCGTCCGATCGTAGCGAAGTTTCAGTTTTATAAGCAGAAAGCTTCAGTTAAACGCAGAGGACCGGAGCTGAAGGGAACCCACTTCAGCGTAAACGACCAATTTCCCGCGGAGATTTTGCGCCGCAGGAAGCTGCTTTTTCCCCTTAGAAGACAACACCTGACCGCCGGGTCCCGCGCGATGGTCGCCGTGGACAAACTCTTCGTGGATGGTCGGCTCTTCCGGGACCCCGAGATCACCCCGTGGCTGTACTGAAGACCCCCCCGCGCTGCTGCGTCCGAGC
>NC_050516.1:23755902-23757305 GCF_002922805.2 Oryzias melastigma
TACCACCAGATGACATCACACTCCAGGTAAGCTCTCGCTCATTCACGGAACAGGCGCGCGCGCACACACGCGCGCACACGGGCATACACACGCGATCCCGCACACACTCGCGGATATTCTGCATATGCATCACATAGGTTTACACAGGAGACACCCCGCATGCAGCTCAGGCAGCCAGAAAACACCCACGCGCTCCAACGCACAACGCTTCACTGCGCACCGGTCAGCGGGCACGCGCGCTCACGGGCACAGCAGGTGCACGCACTATGCAGCTTCACACCCCCCCAGTCAGTGTAGTCATGTCTAATCTGAACATTATTAGCTGGAATGTTCGTGGAATGAACTCTGGACCCAAGAGGCTGAAAGTTTTAAACCACCTGAATGATTTAAAAGCAGATATAGTTTTACTGCAGGAGACCCACTTATCCAAATCAACTGAACATCTCATGTGCTGCTTGCAGTTCCCTTCAGTATATGCTGCTAGTTACAACTCCAAACAAAGAGGAGTAGCCATTTTAATTAATAAAAATATTATTTTTACTCATAAAGATACAGTTATTGATCCAGAAGGCAGATTTGTAATTATTATTATATCAATTCAGAATAAAGATTTTTGTATTGGTAGCATTTATGGACCGAATTTGGAGAGCTCCTCCTTCATTCACTCACTGTTTAAGTCACTTTCAACTCACTCTGACTCCACTTTTTTGACAGGAGGAGATCTGAACTTGGTCCTTGATCCTGAACTTGACAGACGCAGCACACCAGCGTACATGGCGGTCTGCAAGTATTCTGAAGCAGTACATGAATGATCTGGGTCTCTGCGACGTTTGGCGCTCATGTCACCCAAACACTAAAGGGTTCACCTTCTTCTCTCCAGTTCACCACTCACACTCTCGTTTAGATTATTTATTAATCAGTAAATCTCTCCTTAAACATGTTAAAAGCTCCAGCATTCATCCAATTATTATCAGTGATCATGCACCAGTTTCTGTAAATATTGTAATACTGTAACGCTGAGCAATCACTCTCAATGCCGGTCAAATCAGGCAATATCAAATATTTAGGTGTTCACTTCTCTCCCAAACTATCAGAACTGGTGCAGCTAAATTATACCACGTTACTGAAAAACATTCAAGACGATCTAACTCGTTGGGTCAATCTGCCCCTGTCGCTTATGGGCAAAGTAGCCACAATTAAAATGAACATTTTGCCCAAAGTTAATTATCTATTCTTCATGATTCCCACACAACCTCCACTAAAATGGTTTAAAACATTAGACTCAGCCATAACCAGCTTTCTCTGGAAAAATAAATCAGCAAGAATCAGCCTTAAAACTCTAAAATCTGCAAAAAGATGTGGAGGCTTAGAATTACCAAACTTCAACAATTATTATAATGCTA
>NC_050516.1:23763425-23766991 GCF_002922805.2 Oryzias melastigma
AATGTATTTCATAATAAAATGGTCAATTATTTATTGAAAGGACTTTTATTGGAGTGTTGCTTGATTAAATAATGTTGTATTTATTTATATAATTATGAACAGTTTGGGCTTCCACAGAAAATTAGCTTGAAAGGCTATAATCTTATATATTTGCATTTTTAAATGGTTTATCAATATATGCTGTCCCTGTCTTAAACACTCAATAAAATACTCAGTACACTAAATATTATTCAACAACATCAGGATAACAGGCTACATAGTAAATCACTGATGTAAAAATGAACAAGATTTCAAATAATCTGTTAAATGTTATTGTTGCCTTTAAAAGTTAACTTTTATTTCGATGTTATTTATTTCTCTGGGACATTGGACATTAAATTAACCTAGCAGCTATTTTTTATCTGTTAAAAAATATAAAAAATATAATATTAAAGTTTATACTAAGGAGGAGAGGCATATTAAAATTCAACAGAATGTCAAAGACAACCCCAACCTCCTGTTCTCATTCAGTCCCACTGTCCGACTGCAGCCCCCTGGTCTCACCGACATGCAGGCGAGGCAGAAGTCATCTCAAACACAGCTTATGCTCCGGTACCGTTAGCTTCACTGCTACAAACAGCGCTAGCTTTAGCAACCAGAAACCTGAACATTATCAACTCTCGCTTTTTCCTCCAAACTACAACAAAGAGAGCAACAGATGGAGGACAAGAAGGAGTTCAAATGACGGTTAATGGAGTCATTTCAGCGACAAACAGCAGAAAACTTCAAATAGCTCTGCTGCTGAGAACCGCGTCTCTGCCGCTGAGCCTGTGTGCGTGTGAGCGACAGAGTGAGAGAGGAGGACCCGAGTGAAGCGAGAGGCCACGCCCTCCTTCGATCTACCAATCAGCACTAGCAGCTACTCTGAATGGGAGCCAGAGAGAGCAGAGAGCGCTCTGTTTTTATTGTTTGCATGGCATCACATTTGGGGGGGGAAGGACCTGAAATTTGGGGGGGCATTGCCTCACCTTGCCCATGCCTAGATCTGGCCTTAGTTCAGACTGGTAATCATTTTAGATGGAGGAAACTGATTCGCTGTGGCGACCCCTGAAGGGAAAAGCCGAAAGCAAAAGAAGAAGACTGTTAATCATTGTTTATTGTTCATTATTTTACAGTGCCTCTATCCATATTCATTTCACCTCCTTTTAATTATATTTTCCTTCACTTTTCTTTGACAATCAACTCTTCAGACACATGCTCCACGTGTGAACCGCGAGCACACTTACCTGTTGGATCAATAACACTGCTAGATGTCTCATTTGGACGGTCAGCGCCTCTCCGCTAGAATTTCATGTATTTTAGCGCAGTGTTTGGACAGGTTACAGCCGTTACCGCCCTTACAATCCATGTGTTTGTTACATTAGAAACCGCGTGTGCTGTCTGTATCTACTTTAGAAAAACACAGACAGCTCGACCTTTTTACCGCTCTGCAGCCTGGGTGAGGAGCCCCGCCCCTCCCCTCTGCCTGTGGAGAAGAAGCGTTGATCCGCGTCCTCCATTATGAAGTCCAGAAAAGTTTATAACGGAAACTCCTCCCACACGCAGCGGGAGCTTCAGGTGAACAGACTTTAAGACAACCATGAAACAGCTACTTTAGCGATTGTCAAAACAAAGAATTTTCATGAATATGACGCAAATTCCATTGATGTGAACGGACACTTGATTTAAATTATGCCAGCGCAAGGTGCGTGTGCGCAGGGTGTGGGGGTTGGAGTGGTCCGTGGTACACACCTGTCCCGAACCGTGGCTTCTGATCTGTACTAGGGCTGCCACGATTATTCGACTAAGCGTCGTTTTTTTGTTTGTTTTTTTCCTTTTTTTGATCTTAAAACTACAGACCTCGTCAAAAATGCGCAGTGGTGCTAATCCGGTCAGCAGTGACGTCACAGGAAGTTCTCGGTAGTCTCATGACAACACGCTAGCTAAAAAATGTGGGAAACATAAGGAAAAAAAAAGAGGAAAAAGTGTCAAATGTAATTTCTAAGACAGAACTTGTGTTCCATGAGAGCACGATGGCGATAAATGATCACCTGAAGATGAAGCATGTTGTGACCGAGTTTGATCACGCTGAACAGAGAGCTTCGTCTAGCTAAGCTAACATCAGCGCTAACACAGCTAGCTCTGCCGCGGCTGTCATTACTGCGCTGTTTGGAGATGAACCAGAAGATCTGCAGCAGATCCGAGTCTACGGCGCTTCTGTCTGCATAGTGAGCGTTTCATAATCTGTGCTCTTCTAACCAAACGCCGCGAGGACGGCGCGGATAATGAGTTTACACTGGAAAGGAACCGCTCGTCCAAGGCTTCATTCACATTTCACGATCACGTTGATAAGTTCGAAGAGCGGATTATGAAACATTCACGGCGCAGACAGAGAGGCTGTGTGTCGGTACGGATCTGCAGCAGAGTTATGGAACGATTTAAAACTATGAGTCCCAGAAGTGAAGGAACTCACCTAAAAGTCCAGAGCTAAGTTTACAAGTGTAGCATTAGATTATCTGCATTAAGCTACAAGTAAATGTAACTTAAAGTCACAAAACAACAACAAACAGCAAAACAACCACAACATTAAAGAAGTAACTCAGATTTATGGGTTCTCCCCCAAACTGAAAATATGACGTATCGGTCTGCGCATGTGCAGTGGATGTAGGTAGTGAAAGAATGAAAGTACTGATGTACATTCTAACATCTCCTGCTTTTCTCCCTTTTTAAAAATATAATTTTCTCCCTTTTTATTTATTTTCTTTGTTTCTATGGGCATCCTCAGGTTTTATATGTATAGGAATATCTTCAGTTCAAAGATGTTATTAGTGTTTTACTTTAATAAATGGGCCTCAGTGAGCAAATATTTTGAGTGTTTATATCTGCAAATAGCTTTTGAAATACTTTGTACATGTTTTTTTAAATATATGTTTAAAGCTTTAAAAAAGAATTGCAGGGTTTTAAAGAGTTTTCTGTTGTTGATTCATATTACCTCATTTGATTTAAGTCTTGTTTTAATGCCAGAAACAAATGAAGGAGAAAAGCTGCATGATTCATTAAAATATTAATAAACTATTGTCTTTATTTTAGTTAGAATATAGCTTAAATACCTCAAGTTTAAAGATAATGATGGTTAAGATGAGTGTTTTACATCCAGTCGCCGCACGAACCGATTAGTCGACTAATCGAAAAAAATAGTCGGAGATTAGTCGACTATTGAGATAATCATTTGTGGCAGCCCCAAACTGTACGGACCACGGATTATCCGTAAGCCGTTACACCCCTATTTTTCTGTTTACAATACTTGATCATTTTCTATAATTGTTTTTATTGGTTTTTTAAATTTGTATTATCATGAGTGGGTTGTTTTTATTAATTAATTTTTATCTTTAAGTATTTTATCTGTTGAGTCTCATGTAGCCAATGAACCTTGAGTCTGTAATAAAGTACCTATATCAACTTTAAGGGAGGAGATCACAAAACGGTATATAACTGAAAATACTAGTGAGATGTTCAATCAGATTTTCTCTCTGACTCCTCCCCTCTCA
>NC_050516.1:23768920-23771261 GCF_002922805.2 Oryzias melastigma
TGATTGTTTATTTTAATGTTTTATGTAAAGCACTTTGAATTGTCTCTGTACATGAAATGTGCTATACAAATAAACTTGCCTTGCCTTAATTATAATGGGTGGACTTACGACGGTTAGTTAAAATAAACAACAGTAGCTACTGCTGTTTTTGAGCCATCCAATTGCAGAACTGTGGGTCCCCACCTGCAGGATATACAATATATTAATTAATATAATTTTCTAGGACCGAGTTTCTGCAGAGCAAAAGAAATCCATTAGAAAATCACCTCTGAGTAGTGGGCGGGACTGTTAGTGTGGAGCAAGCCCGTCCCCCTTCCAGTCTCTCGTGTACTTACACTCTATCTTGCTATAGTCCCTCACCTAACATCAACGGGGCAACAAAAATGGCGAGCATTGTTGGAGTTATCCAGCCGTCCAGTTTAGATCCAGATTCCAGCTGAGATGAAGAAAACAAAGACATTAGGCCTGGCAAAAAAAGAAAATCCGATTTCTTAATCTGATTAAAGATTTTTTCATTTTATTTCACGATTTTGATTTTATCACGATTTTTTTTTAATAAATTCAAATTGATAAAAATTGAATTATAATGATTTTAATTAAAAGAAGTAAACACATTTTGAACAAATATTTATATTTATTCAGATTAAGTAGTTATCTATTAAGATGAATCTGCAAGAATTGCACCTTCTACTGCTACAGCTAATGCATTTCTGTCAAATGAACAGCTTCTAAATATCAGTGAGTTTTTATTTTGCCTCTGTGCTAAAATCCATATAACAGAGCTTGTAAATGATTGTCACCCAAGACCAGAAATGAGGGAGATTGATGAAGTTTAATAGCATGAATGATACCAAATACATCTGCCAAACTGTTAAGATTCAAACACAGAGATAATAGCAGTAAATGTTGTGGCAGGTTAAAGTTTACATCCACAGCTCCTTCACTAACATCTGCTCTCTGCTGTGTTAATGTCACTGAGCAGAAAGCTAGCGTTAGCGTTAGCGCTGTAGATTCTAGCTGGGCTTTCTCTGGTCCGTACGACCAAGAAAGAAGCTCAACAGTAAGGCCACAAATTTAATGAAATTATGTGCGGATTCACTTACACTTCTTACAAAGGAAAAAAAAAGTGCGACTGACGATAAGATTTAGGCTCTTAAAGTAGCTAGCTACGAGCTAGGAAAACAATGCAGCAACGTGCATCTTGACCGAACATTCTACGTGTTTCCAACATGAATTTCCATCAGTTTTTGTGCAGGTTTAACGTGAATACGTGCGATTAACATCCGCTATGTTTTAAAACATGAAATCTTAATAAAAACATACATCACAGAACCAAACTAGCATGTGTCTCATGAATTACTAGCACCCACTTTAGCACACAGTTCACGGTTCCCAGCCTGATTTCTCTCTATTAAAATGTGATTCCTGTCCTGTGATGATTCCTCTCCATCGGATTATTTTGTTGTCAAGGTTTTTGAAGTCGACTGTAAAACACTGCGTCTCCTTTTGTTACTTTTTCTGACCTCCATCATTCATTACTTGAGAAGACTCAATCCATAATGATGGCACATGACTGTCACGCCGTATGTCACGTGACTTCCAATCAAGAAAAGGAGAGGCAGCTCAGATTTAAAGTCACAGGCAGTCAACAAGCTTTTTCCTTCTCGCTCTTGCAGCTTTTCGTAGAAGATCGTGATAAAACGATCTCTCAGAAATGACAGATCGTCAGCTTTGGAGAACGTAAGACGGTTTTATATCGTCTTATCACCCACCCCTAAAAGACATTCATGGATTTATTGTCTGCAAGTGGATGCATCAGAGTGGAAGTGGGGAAAAAGTTGAATGAATTAAGTTGGTAAATGCAGATGAGGTTAAAGATGAAAAGATGAAAGAATAAACACTTGGTCACATCTGATAATGTGAAGCATGATGACCTGACCTGCTCTGACACAGCCTTTTTTCACAATCTTTACCCAGCTTAGCCCACATCAAGAACCAAAGTGAGGCTGTGTGTGCACTGCAGGTCTGGGAAAACACACTAAGCCTGTGAGAACTAAGAAAGTCTAAATATTTACAATAAAAAAAGAAGAGGAGTTTCTTGAAAACTAAAGGCACTCCTTTGTAGTTCAATCCAAGGCACCAACTAAAGTCCGCCCGCAGGCGAACTCCCATTGATCATCTTATGATTGGGGTGGAATACATGCATGCCTCCATCCTCTAAACATCCTTCTGGCTGAAAGGCTGGATGAACATGAATAGAATAGAATAGAATAGAATAGAAAAGCTTTATTAATCCCGAAGGAAATTTAAAAGCGGCCAGCTGCTTTTACAATCACAGACA
>NC_050516.1:23773329-23782328 GCF_002922805.2 Oryzias melastigma
GCCAAGTCTCAGTCAGCATAAATGAGACTTGGCTAACGGCTAACACACCCGATATCAACGTGGAGCTGCCCGGTTTCTCATTGATACGAGCTGACAGAGACATTGCGGCAATATAACTGCTGCTTTAACTCGTCAACACTAGGGGTGTGCCAAAATATTGATATTGTGATATATTGTGACATTAAGTCCTGCAATCGATTCTCGATGAGTTCTCACCAGGTATTGATATTTTATTTTGGATTGAAGAAGCAGTAAAACATTATATTTGTCATCATTTGGTGAGAAGTTCCTTCGGAGGTAGATAGGGGCGAACATTACAAGACTGGCTGTCGTGAGCACCAATGTGCCTGGCAACTATTTTGCACCAAGTAGTGGCACTGCTGTTTATGTTTACAACTTTTAACACTGAATTTTACAGTTAAAATCCTAATTCAATTGTGTCAGTGCTTGTCAAAGACATAGTATTACTGATTTCAGCAATGTTGCACAAAAGTGTCTATAATTTGTTGCACAAAGTAAAACACAAGTTGTTTATTATGATTGTGTTCAAGCCAAAAAATAAATAGGGATATATTTTCCTAAAAAATATGTGTTCTTCTATATATTGAGAGTTATTAGAGATGATTTTTACCAATTATCGCAGTATCACAAAACCATCAATATCATGAGCCATGTATCGTGTATTGCATGGTATTGTGAGGTACTCAGTGATTCCCAACTCTAATCAACACAGAATCAAGCAAGGCCCTCTGAAGAGGTGAAACACTTAAGAAAACATGAGAAATGTCAGTTTATTTAGAATGTGTTTTGTTTTGATGCAGTGTAAAAAGTAACAACCACTTTTGCAGTCCCAAGCCATCACTTCATGTAGACACGTGGAAACTACACCCCTCATTTACGTCCCAACATCAGCAAAAGCTCATTTAAGAGCAGCTTAGTTGAAGTCTCGTTTTTTTCCTACTGATTGCGAGAAAACCCAACAAGCACTTTAGAAAGATTTTAGAAGGTTAAGATCTCAGGGCACCGACAGAAAACAAAACAAAAGAGAAAAAAAAACCAAACAAACAGCTGTTCGTGGCCAAAGCTGTGTTGGCTAAAATCCCATTTGTTTGGAGGAAGATGAAGGCTAAAATCTGAGTGTGGGTGGCCGAAAACGGAGATAAACAGAAAGCAGTCAGAAAAACAGGACGGAAAAACCTCTGAGCTCCATGCCAGATCAAACAGCAGCCCTTTTGGTCTGAAAGCAGGTGTTCAGAGAATCAGGACACAAGCCAAATCCTTTGCTCAGATGACAAGCACAAGACAAAACAATGTCAAAACTTTCTAACCAAACTCTCCATGTTTCCAGCAGGAAAAGGCTGGAAGAGCTTTACGCAATTATCTCTCTCCCGTCTTCTCGAATTTAATTTAATAATTTTCTCAAGTTTAATTTAGCCGGGGGCCGCTGGAGGCAGAGTCTGGGTGAGGCTGGGCTGCATCAGGATTTCCACAAGAAAAGCGCTGATAAACATTCCAATGTTCTCAGATATCTTTGTTTTTAACACAAAATAATGAATAACATAAATAAATATTTAAAAAAAATGAATAAAAAAAACAAATATATCTGTAATAAATTAATAAAATAATAATAATACCCAAACAGCAAATTAGGGCTGTCACAAACGATTATTTCAATAGTCGATTAATCTCCGACAATTTTTGTCGATTAGTCGACTAATCGGTTCGTGCGGCGACTGGATGTAAAACACTCATCTTAACCATTATTATCTTTAAACTTGAGGTCTTTAAGCTATATTCTAACTAAAATAAAGACAATACTTTATTAATCTTTTAATGAATCTGCAGCTTTTCTCCTTCATTGGTTTCTGGCATTAAAACAAGACTTAAATCAATTGAGGTAATCTGAATGAACAACAGAAAACTTTATAAAAGTCTGCAATTCTTTTTTAAAGCTTTAAAACATATATTTAATAAAACATGTACAAAGTATTTCAAAAGCTATTTGCAGATATAAACACACTCAAAATATTTGCTGACTGAGGTCCATTTATTAAAGTAAAACACTAATAACATCTTTGGACTCAAGATATTCCTATACATAAAAAACCTGAGGATGCCCATAGAAACAAAGAAAATGAATAAAAAGGGGAAATTTATATTTTAAAAAGGGAGAAAAGCAGGAGATGTTAGAATGTACATCAGTACTTTCATTCTTTCACTACATCCACTGCACATGCGCAGACCGAAATTAAATCATATTGTTCAGTTTGGGGGAGAACCCTTAAATCTGTGTTACTTCTTTAATGTTGTGGTTGTTTTGCTGTTTGTTGTCGTTTGTGTGACTTTAAGTTACATTTAATTGTAGCTTAATGCAGATAATGTAATGCTACACTTGTAAACTTAGCTCTGGACTTTTAGGTGAGCTCCTTCACTTCTGGGACTCGTAGTTTTAAATCGTTCCATAACTCTGCAGCAGATCCGTACCGACACACAGCCTCTCTGTCTGCGCGGTGAATGTTTCATAATCCGCTCTTCCAACTTAACGACGTGATCGTGGCGCAGAATATGAATGAAGCCTTGGATGAGCGGTTCATTTCCAGTGTAAACTCATAACCCGCGCCGTCCTCGCGGCGTTTGGTTAGAAGAGAGCAGATTATGAAACGTTCATTATGCAGACAGAAGCGCCGTAGACACGGATCTGCTGCAGATCTTCTGGTTCATCTACAAACAGTGCAGTAATGACAGCCGCGGCAGAGCTAGCTGTGTTAGCGCCGATGTTAGCTTAGCTAGACGAACCTCTCTGTTCAGCATGATCAAACTCGGTCTCAACGTGCTTCATCTTCAGGTGATCATTTATCGCCATCGTGCTCTCATGGAACACAAGTTCTGTCTTAGAAATTATATTTGACACTTTTTCCTCTTTTATTTTCCTTATGTTTCCCACATTTTTTAGCTAGCGTGTTGTCATGAGACTACCGAGAACTTCCTGTGACGTCACTGCTGACCGGATTAGCATCACTGCGCATGTTTGACGAGAACTGTAGTTTTAAGATCAAAAAAAGGAAAAAAACAAACAAAAAAACGACGCTTCGACGACCAAATTATTCGTCGACTATTTTAATAGTCGATTAGTCGAATAACCACATATTGACTGACTAGAGAAAACGTATTATTTGTCATTATTTGACATGAAAACGTATTATTTGTATTCAGTTTCAAATGTCTGTATTAACAGATCCTCCTCCAGAGTGAGAGAGAAGCCCAGGTAACGAGAAAATCTTTGAAGGATTTCAATTTTTGTAGATTTTTGTAGAACTCCTCATAATAAATAAATCTGATCTATGTGTCTTCCATTCATTGGAGGTGTGGGGTGCTCGCGCGCGTCAGCTACATCAGTGCGCATTCGGGGGTCTGCTTTCTGTGGGGGTTCTATGCAAACTCGCGTAGCAGAATATTGGACTTCTACTCGCGTTTACATGGACTGGAATGCGCGCCGACCCAGCCGGTGTGTGAACCTTAACATTCATAGACACGCGCATGCAGGTGCGAGCCAAGCTCAGGATCACATGTTTGACAGGCGGGTGCAGCGGATCGCCGCGCGGGGCGGGCTACAGGTTTGCGGCTCGGAGCTCGGGGAGCACAATAGGAACAGTCAGCTCGTCAAAAAAAAAAAAAACGTATTCCTCAACATCATATGTGTATTCATTCTAAGAGAGACATCCACAGACGGAGCTGGTAGCTCAGAAACACCTCTTTTTTGACAAGCCGCGAGCAGCAAATTCACTGCGCGGGGCACGCGAATCGTGTTCGGTGCTTCATGGCTCCTCCTCCTCCCAGCTGACTGGAGGAATCAAAGAATGAATGAGTGAGTGAGTGAGGTACTGGACAGCCCGCCGATGTCCCGCCTCCAGAGTCATATACCTCACTGTGATTGGTTTGATCAGCTCTGCACACAGCAAGTGTCATTCATATCAACCTTGCGGGCCGCACTAACTGTAATCTTTCATATGAAGACGCGAGGTCCGCGGGCCGCGAGTTTGAGACCCCTGCTCTAAAGACAAAACTCCACAAAATAAATGCACTGTCAAAATGTTAACAGTTTACTTAGTCATAAAAATAGATCATTAGAAAAACTGAATAAAGACAAACTGCTGGATATTTTGTGTGTAATACGCAGTAATTATAAATGTAAACTGGAAAGAATACATGAAGAACATTATAAAGATTTCTATGGTGTATTTGTTTACTTCCTAATTGATAAGAAAGACATTTTGGACTATTTGGTCACTTATAAAACAGAACTACCAGAAAACACAATTCCAAAAGAATCCCAAAATATATTGCAATATGGGTGAAACAAGTTAAGTTAGGGTTAACAAGCCTTCCCCTAATCTATAAATTGACAGATGAAAAAAAAAAAAAAAAAAACAGAAAATAGAGAGTGATTGGAGAAGCTGCTGTGGTCAGATCAGACCAACATGAAGCTCTTTGGCTTCAACTCAACCCGTCGACCCCAAGAACACCATCCACACTGTCAAGCATGGAGGTGGAAGCATTATAGTTTGTGCTGTTCTACACAGGGCTACTTCACTGTGAGCATGGGATGGGCGGAGCCTAGTACCGTTAAATCAGGGGTCTCAAACTCGCGGCCGGTGGGCCATCTGCGGCCCGCGGGATGATAATTTGCGGCACGCGTCTTCACATGAAAGATTACGATTAGTGCGGCCCGCAAGGATGATATGGATGACAGTTGCTGTGTGCAGAGCTGAACGAACCAATCACAGTGAGGTATATGACTCTGGAGGCGGGACATCGGTGGGCTGTCCAGTACCTCCTCTCTCATTCATTCATTCATTCATTCATTCATTTCTCCAGTCAGCAGGTCGGAGGAGGAGCCATGAAGCACGATAAATTCGCATCATAAATTCTCGTGCCCCGCGCGGGGAATTTGCTGCTCACGGCTTGTCAAAAAAAAGTGTTTCTGTCACAGCACCGCGTGTAGGAGGAGCTACCAGCTCCGTCTGTGGATGTCTCTCTTAGAATGAATACACATATGATGTCAAAAATACGTTTTTTAACGTGCTGGCTGTTCCTGTTAAATCAGAACTCCTCAAGCTCCGAGCCTCAAACCTGTAGGCCGGCCCGCACAGCGATCCGCTGCACCCGCCTGTCAAACATGTGATCCTGAGCTTGGCTCGCACCTGCGTGCGCGTCTATGAATTTTAAGGTTCACACACCAGTGTAGGTAGCAGATGTGCTCGGCCTGTCAGATCGGCTCGGGGGCTTGCGACTAGTGATGACGTCACACAACTGTAACAAACGAGTTGGCTAATTTGCAGATTTTCTGTACTGAAACTGATGTTTACAATACAGTTTATTTTTTTTAAAAGAAAGTAAAAAGTGTTAAGATCTGCTCGGGCTATTATTTATTATTTTGGCATTGACAGCTCCTTCACTAACGTCTGCTCTCCTCAGTGTTTGTGTAACGGAGCAGAACGTGAGCTGCATACTCTAGCGGGACTTTATCCGGTCCGTGTGACCAGAAAGAAGTTCAACATTGGCAGGACGTTTTTAGAAAAAATACGTGCGAATAATTACTTTCTTTTTATTTATTTTTTTTATGTGCGACCAACAACAAGCTAGCATGCTACTCGCTAGCACCCACTTTAGCTCGGACGTCATGCTTCCCAGCCTGATTTCTCTCTATTAAAATAACGATCATTATCCTGTGATGATTCAAAGATTTTCTCGGTACGGGGGCTTCTCTCTCACTCTGAAGGAGGATCTGTTAATACAGACATTTGAAACTGAACAAAAATAATTAGTTTTATCTAGTTAGTCAGTCAGTGTGTGGATTCTTCAGTCGTCTGTATCTGCTGTATGGTCATTATTATTATTTCATTTATTTATAACTAATTTATTTGTTTTTTATTCATCTTTTAATATATTTATTTATTTTATTAGTTAGTTTGTCCTTTTTATTTCAAACAACACATTCATCGTACTTGGTAAAAAAAACAAGAAAACAACAACAGAAAATTCTATATAAATTATAAATAAATAAATTACACCTCTATTATGAAGTTCGCAATGGAGTAGGAAAAAGTTTAAAAAACGTTTTCAATTCTACCCCCTAGCAATATATCTTATGTTTAATCTTCAATATAAACTATTTCAGAAACGGACATGTCATTCATTATTTTGTGTTAAAAATAAAGATATTTGAGAACATTGGAATGTTTTATCAGTGTTTTTCTTGTGGAAATCCTGATGCGGCCCAGCCTCACCCAGACTCTGCCACCAGCGTCCCCCGGCTGAATTAAGTTTGAGACCCCTGCGTTAAATTCTGAGTGAGAACCTCCTTCCCTCCAGAAGGAGGCTTAAATGTGTGGTGGACGAGTCTTCTAACACGATCATGACCCAAAACATCCAGCCAAGACAACCAAGGAATGACTGCATGAGGAGCAGATGAAGGTCATGGAGAGGTCCAACCAGTCTCTGGACCTCCATGCCTCTGGAGAGAGCTGAAGCTCAGAGTTACAGAACAACAAACAACAGCAGCCAAATCTGAAGGATTTAGAAGTCATTTGTAGAGAGGAGTGGAGCAGAATGTGTGCAGAAACCTGATCATCAACTACAAAAAACCTCTGAAGTATCAAGTCTTTCCAGCCAGAGGGATCAAATACTTAATTCCCTCAATGAAATGCAAACGTTATTTTATACATTTGTGGATTTCTTGACGTTTGTCTGTCTGTTCAAATGAACCCACCATTAGGATGACAGTGTTTCTTTTGCAGTAGGCGAACCTCAGCCAGAGATCAAATCCTTCCACCCTGATGACCTCCTGCCTGAGCGCTCCGGGACTAGTTTCCTCACCACACAGCTGACTCTGACCAGCTTTCAACTGATGACGTCAGCCTACGATAACCAGCTAACTATGACCTGCTGCTTACCTAAACCATGATACTGTGACCCGCAGACAGGAGGCCCGATTTTCTCTAATGCAGGCGGCCGGGCCGGACCGGACCGGACCGGGCCGCGCCCTGTCTCTGCGGCTAATCAGCATCGAGCCGTTTAGCTGATGTGGATCAGAACCGTCCCGTGATGGTGTAAACATGACGCCTGCATGCCCCCGCAGAACCCCCTCACCTGTCAGAAGCGGACTCCAGCAGGACTCGTGATGGTTCCTGTCGTCATTTTTCCAAACACAAAATGGCAGCACGTCAAAAAGAACCAACGCAGCTGCTGACACGCGCGCAGAAGAAGGCTAATCCCATTTCACAGCACCAACTGCTGAGCTGACACATCTGAAACCGGGTTCCGAGCCGAACTTTGAGTCAGAACCGAATTCTCCGATCGGACCGCAGAGCCTCATAATAAAAACAAGACGCAGACATCAGCGGTCGCTCACAGATACATCGATGATGGCCGTTCCGTCAGGAAAGAGCAATCAAACCGCATCCATTTTGAGTTCGTCTCAGCCATTTTTTTAACAAACTTTATTGAGAATATTTATGACATATACAGAACAAGAACAGAATACCGTTCATAAGTATTTCCACAAAAACGCCAGGGGGAAACATTAGAAAAAACAAAATAAGTCAATTTTAAATAATTCTGTAAACCTGAAACAGATAATGAGTTTTAATTACTTTTATGAGATCATATAAATACTGTCTGATTTCAGCAAAGGAATGTGTTTGTATTGCTAAATCTGGTTTTATGGATTCAATACTTGGTTAATAAAATCAAGAGATATGTTATATAGAATTGTAAAAATAATTTATCATCAAAGATAGTAAACCCAAAAAGAATGTTCTTCCAGTTAGAATTGTTTTTAGTCCTGATAAGAATTGACAATTTGTTCCAAATTAGCTTAGTGTGCTTACAGGTCCAGAATCTATTAATGATTCTTCATACTCTTCACAAAATGTAAAGTTTTTATTAAGATCTCTTTTAAATCTTTGTATGTATGTTGGAATAAAATCTATGTAAACATTCATTCATTTTCCTGACCGCTTTGTCCCCTTTGGGGTCGTGGGGAAAAATCTATGTAAACATTTAAATAAAACTTGTATTGTTGTTCAACAGAAATTTGTTTGGCAAAAGCCAAACTTTTTCTCAACAGATATTCATTCTTTCATTTTCCTTCCCGTTTCGTCCCTTTCGGGGTCGCGGGGGTGCTGGAGCCTTACCCGGCTGCTGAAGGGCGAAGGCGGGGTTCACCCTGGACAGGTCACCAGTCTGTTGCAGGGCCTCAATCACACACCCAACCACTCTCACACCTAGGAGCAATTTAGAGTCACCAATGAACCTATGAGGCATGTTTTTGGACGGTGGGAGGAAGCTGGAGTCCCCGGAGAAAACCCACACATGCACGGGGAGAACATGCAAACTCCACACAGAAAGGTCCCAAATCCCCCAGCCGGGATTCGAACCAGGGCCTTCTTGCTGTGAGGCAAGAGCGTTAACCACTGCGCCACCGTGCAGCCCCTCAACAGATATGTCCATCCAAAAAGTTGTTGCTGGAGATTCAGTTCGAAACTCCTGCTGGAACAATCTTCGGATGGCTTTGTTTGGATTTTTCCCGATTGAAAAGCAGATTTTTCCAACAGCTGTGTTCACCACTTGAAGTTTCTGATGGTGGTCAAATGTAGCTGTTCTTTTAAACAGAGAGGTGAGGTGGAGAGGAACAGCATCAAAGATGACAGCAAAATGGTTCACAGCGATGGATCTTATAGTGTTGAATAAATTCAGTATAATTGTACAGTTGAGGGTTTGTTGGTTGAATAACTGACTGACTAATATAATTTTATTAACAAACCATTGCTGCATGAAAATAGTTGTATTCCTATAGAATATATATCTATTGTTTCATATGTAAATCTGTGAGGAGAAAAGTTATGCTTATAAATCAAGGACCAGTTAATTTTAAAAGTCTTATTTAGTCATATTTGTCAAAATCCAAAAAGTTCAAACCTCCATAGTCATTCATCTGA